>NC_071087.1:15665691-15905691 GCF_027358695.1 Spea bombifrons | reverse complement strand
TCGTTTTAAAGCACCACACATGCCAGGTGTGAATAACTGGGTGGCTGATTCTCATCGGCACTGTACAAGTAGCATGATATATGATATATACACACCCTGCCGTTCAAACGTTTGTGGTTCATGGAAAACAAGGACATTTCTAGCTGTAACATAATTGCAAAAGAGTTGTCTAATGATCAGTTAGCCTTTTAAACTTAAACTTGGATTAGCAAGCACAACGTGCCATTGAGACACAGGAGTGATGGGAATGATAAAGGGCCTCTGTACACCTGTGAAGATATTAAAAATCAGTCATTTACAACATTAGCTTTTCTTAAAAAAAAGGAAATTTCGAAATGGCCCAAAACTTTTGAACAGTAGTGTGTATATATATATATAATATAGAGTTCTGCTGTAACAAAAAAGCTCTTGTTCCCTTTATTGCAAGACTGACTCTTGACACTTGAAAACTTGATTTCAGAGGATAATATAGCAACCACGGCTCTTTTCTCCATGACACTAGAGATATTTGCCCACTTCATGAATGTACAGCACAGTACATTGTTTTAGAAACCGCTTTCAAAGAAGCAACAGAACTCGAACAAGAGGACATTCTGTGACGCAAGTGATTTAAAGGCTCCCAGGCTGAACCAAGTGAATTCATTACGCCTTCCATTCAAATGCATACCACATCCAGAAAAGTTACTTCATGCACATCAGATCTAGCTGGGTTCTAGATATAGCATGATGCTGCTAATCACATAATTAGGTAATACATACCTATACACCATGTAACAATATATGTTTAGTGTTGAACCAAATGAATTCAGTCCCCTTAATACTCAGCTAAATACGAATTTGTCTAGATCTTAATACAGATTACATTCAGAAAAGTTACTGCACGTACATCGCATCTAGCTGGATTCTAGATGTAGCATGATGCTAGTCAGATAATAAGGATCCTTAAAAAATCTGTGTGAGCAAATAGTTCTGTTTGTGGAACATGATTTTGATTTATGTACAAAATACGAATGCAATTTTTAAATGTAATTTGGAATAATATGAAACTTTCTATGTATTTTTAACTTCTTGAAGTCGGAGCTGCTGGAAACTTTACTTGAAATTGTGTTGCTCTTTTTTCTGGCTGTAGATAGACAACTATTTGCTGAACTGTTGTGTTTCACATTAACAATTTAAAGTTTTAATACTATAAAAATTGTCACAGCAGAGTTGTTTATTTCTAGCTATGTTGAGCTAACATTTCAATTAGGAATCCAAAATCAAAGAGCATGAAAGTGAAGCTGAATTATATTGATAGAAACACGAGTATTGTTGAGTATATCCTGCAGGAATTGTACCTACTGGGCTGTGACAATGAATTGGATGGCTTTCACAATCAGATCAGAGAATGCTGTGCTGCATGAAGTATAATTTCTCAATGATTAAAATTCTGGTGGAAGGGCTGAAGAGTCTTCATCATAGCTAGGCAATGTTAATCGGACCATTGCATTTGTTGCTATAGCGATAAGACACATTTTGCACCAGAACAACATTGTATACATCATCACCATGGTATGTGTATGATCGCTCAGGTCTTCAATGCATTTAATGCAATGCTAGCCCCCTGCCTTCAATGGAAACAGTTTACAAAAGCCAGTCCTTAATACTTGGGTAGCCCATGTCTCGCTGATCTACAAAGGAGCACCATGGGAGTTCTAGATCAGCAACACCTGGGAGCTACATGTTGGCTACTCATGCATGTCTCCCAAATCTCCTGCTTTGCGCTGGGTTATCCCGATTTTGCCACTCTCGCCCACTGAGCTCAGTGAGAGAGCGAGATTGGCGACTGCAATCCTGCGGCCCCAATTTCATTCAGAATTGTGCGCATGCACAGTAGGGCTGCCATTTATAGTGACATTCTACCTCCCAACCTCCTCTCCCAAAACTTGGGATGTATGACCATGCATTGATTATAATTTGGTGGGAGGTCCTCACCAAACTGATGCGCCTGGTATAAGTTGGAACTACATGGAATAGTAATTGAGCTCAATAAGTATTTATAATGCAGACACTGAACATTTATTGTTATTGAACTGGCACCATAGTTAAGCAAATGCTGTTCCATATGTGTCATGGTATTAGCATGAATCCACTCGGATTACCGTAGCCCCGTAATTATAAAAACACTGCAAATGCAACATTATATCATCTCACTCCAGCTTTTTGATTGGACGAGCCCCTAGTGAGCTCACCTAGTCTGCTCATTTTATCTAATGTAGAGACTCAGACCTTAATCAGTCCTTGAGCTGATCTTTTTATTCAGGATATATCTATGTCTATCCCACGCATATTTAAATTCCATCACTGTATTAGCCTCTACCTCTTCTGGTGGGAAGCTGTTGCATTTATCTACCCTCTCTCAGGTAGGCATATTCACCCTGCATGCCTCCAGTACGCACGCAAGGGAGGGCTAGGAGGCAAGACCAGCAAAGAGGACCAGGAAGAGAAAAAGGAGCAGCCATTGCAGAAATGCCACCTAAAGTCCTTTCTTGCGGCTATCTGTAGAAAAAAACTAAACATGGCAGAAAATCTTTAAATCAATTTCCTCACGAAGTGACTTGACTTGCCCTACTTTTGATAGCAGATCCATTCCCTCTCATCGAAACACATAAGCAGAGCATAATCTCCTTTTCATAGATGGTATAAAAAGAAGACATACTTAAAGGGAAGGGTTTCTCGATCACTTGGCTCCGTTCACCGATCTCTGAGCCCCGTCATAAGAATACCCAGGAGCTTCCTGTGACCTGGGACTGTGGCCAGATTTTTAGCCCCTTCTTGTACAACATATTCCAAGCTGTAATGCTCTATGCTTTAATGGAGCTGCCAGTACGATTAAGATCTTTTCATTATTGAAATAACTCGTTACCATACTTGTGAGTGTTTAGGCTCCAGCATGCCACAGCCCACGCTCTGGAGGGACTTATGACACAAGTGGGTGTGGCTTTTGAATATGAAGGTGGGGCTTATGAATTACACAGGCGAGGCTATCCACATACATGGGTGTGGATAGCCACAAACCACCTTAACTTGTATGGGAGTGGGCAGGGAATTCGGCGGGAGAGGGTGTGTCTAGACACCACTCCCACAACTCAGAGACATTACCCGGAGACCCGGTGCTTTACCCAGAGCCTCCGGGCAAAACCTGGAGAGTTCCTAGGCATTCCGGTAAAGCACTGGCGGTACATCCAAGCAAGCTCTAAATGTCTTGCGCACAGATATCCGCGCATGAATAGATACCCAGCACTCCTGACGGAACACATTCAGTATCTGAGCCAGTGATATCATTTTGTGTTATATACAAGCTATTCATTGCTTTAATTGCGGATAATTTTGTTATTTTAGCTGTTTAATACAGCTGCATTATATCAGGAAGATCCCATGTACTACTTTTCTAATCTGAAAAGGTTGCTTGCTGGGTGTTAATAGTCTCGTTTTCTTAAGGGACACGAGTATCTTCTATACGAAGATTGATATTCCATAAAAAATGAATACTGAGCAACTCAAGTAATATATCTGCCCTCTCATGATCCCTACGGTAAGTTATAAATATAGACGCTATCATTGTGCTCTATTATATTTGCCCCTGTGTATATACCTTGCTAAATTGTTGATCATTTTTCGATTTCTCCCCGTGTGATAAATTAGAAAAAAGTAGGATACGTTGTTGGCATGTTTGTATTATTTTGATAGAAAATCACAGCTTGTAGCCAATGCTTCATTCAAAACACAGAATCACTGGAGCACTTTACAAAGGATCATTTTATAAAATTGTTTTCTGAGTTCCGACATAGAAAGACCCATATTTTTTGAAAAATGGTGCTTTCTTGCAAAAGAAAGTATGAAAGTATGGCAGGTTTGGGGTAATTGATTGTAAATCACGATTGTAAATCTCAAATATATTTTTCTTGTTTTCCCATGTCAATAAGGGACTTATCTGGATGCCCATTTAGTATGCATATTACATTGTAGAGTCTAGTTTGGGAGCCTTTACTGTTTCTGTGTCTTATCAAATTAGTAAAATTGTCCAAAATCTAAAAAAAAAAACTAAAGTTTGTGTTACTTAATGCTTTCCTGTGACTTGTTCCACACACACTTGTTTGTGTCTGTCAAATATTAAGTGTTAAAGATATGCCAGGTTGAAAGCATCAGGAATAAATGAATAAACAATAGATGATTAAATAAATAAAATTACTATTCCTTTAAGACATGCATTTAGTGACACTAACAGCTTTTCTTCTTTTGTCAAAGGTTGTGTTCAATATAGTCATTCATTGAGATCTGTTGTATGTTAAGTAAATATACTTTATATTATTGTATTTCCCCTGTTGGTTTAACCACATAAAACCAATAAAGAAACTCTTAAGAAGTGCTCCCTCTACGTTTGTGTCACATGACAATTTAGCATCCCCTGAAAAATTTGAATAAGGCAAAATGTAACACAATTGAAGAAGTATTTCTGGGAAGGGTTTAGGCTTCTAATAGAACTAGGAATGATGATTCCAATGCAGGAAATTGGTTATGAAAGTGTTAAAACCAGCCTAGAGGGTCGGTAACATCAATTATTATTATTACATCTCTTTTTGAGTGCTAGCAGATTCTGTAGCACTATGACAATCACTACAAAATAATAGTGAATACACAATTAACAAAAACATTCAAATCAGCAATATAACAACTTAACAATAACATGGACAGACATAAGATGCGGGTAGTGATTTATCCCGGCATTGGCCGACTAGGTTTAGGCCTAGGGTGGCAGGTCCAGGGAGGTGGAAATTCCCTTGGTACAAAAGCAGGGCAGATACTCCTCTCAGGCAATCAAGCCCCCCCCCCAGTGTCCCGCCACACAATGTGCCAGTTACAAAGGAGAGCTTTGATTTCCCCAACGGCCTATTTTCGCTATAGAGGCTGTGGCACAGCCTCTATAGACTTCATTACAAGGTGCTTCGCACCTCTAAGATACGCCGCTCTTGGATATGATGTCATTGCTGACCACGGAGGTGAAGGTGACTGAGGATGCTGCCATAGGTCGGGCCTAGGGTGGTCCCGCAGGTAAAAACATAGCTGCATACAGTACAGAAGGAGAAGGGACCATGCTTTTGCACCCCCCTTGAAAAAAACCTTCGGATTCTATAAGCAAGTTATAGTGGTGTTGGGTGCCTAATAAGAACACCAGATAAATGGCAGGGGTGTTAAATGCTCGTCGACTAACAGAAGAGTAAACTTTGGCAACGGGACAAACAAACTAGCATAGCTGTGAATCATCTTTATGGTACTGTTTTTATTTCCTTAGCCTTATAGCAAAGAACTCAAGGTATAAAATTGTTGACAAGCAACAAAAATAAATGAAGCTGGAACTTTACTGTCCTCTGTAAAACTGCTACTTTTTAATTTAGTTGAACTCCAGGGAAGCAATAGATATTCCAAAGCATGTAATTGCAGGAGCACCTTGAATAATAATATGGTCCTCGTGCTTCCTGGTGAATATTCCTATTAGCAGAAAAAAATGCTTTCTATATTTACATCTCTGTACAAAATTAGATGACAATTGAGCCCTGTAGCATTTTACAAAAGGTGAATGAATCATCTGGTATTTTATTTTTCCCTTACCTTTAAATATCATAGGTTCAGTTTGGGCCTTGGCTTTGATACGTTTAGCCGTAATATAAAATGAAATCTTTGTTACCACGTTCCATTTTAGCACGAGTGAAACAAGATTGGAGTGAAATCACAAATCTTTGGTCAACTGATCAATGACATTAAAACGTAGACTGCGATACTTTTTAAAGGTAGCATATTTAATAAAAAAAAAACTACATTCATTAACAAGCCCATACTGGTCATGTGACACATACTCACCAGCGGGGAACGGGTGCTGCACCGTGTGGATAGCCACACTATTGGTGAGCATAAAAATGTAATGTGCGACCTGTTCTATCCGGCCTTGACCACATATACGTTATTAGGTGGCAGCTGGCCTTAAAGTGCCAGTGCCGCCTTGTTATGCCCAGTCTGGTCCTGTTCGTTGGGGTGCATTTGTTTCAATAGACCTAATGTTCTTGACACGCACATGCTGTTGTCACTGCTTGCTCAGTGTTTGTCACATGTTCCTGACAAAACTGGACATTACTCCTCAGTTAAAGGAGCAGTTTAATGTCTCAGACAGCCTCACCAAAGAAGAATGCATATTAAAGTACTTATGCCTGGGCCAATTTCTTCTCCAAGGAATGTTTGGTCATGACCAATTCCCACCCATCATGTAGCCAGTCCTGCCCCACCATGTAGCTAGTCCTGCTCCTTCATGTAGCTAGTCCTGCCCCATGTATAGCTAGCCCTGCCCCACCGTCTAGCTAGTCCTGTCCCTTCATGTAGCTACTCCCCAGAAGATGGAGAGCTCCAGTAGCCTACCATGGGAAGTTCCCAGATACATCTAGTCTATAAACACATATTGATATGACTTTTATGGCTGTAGAACACAACAAGCATTCTGAACTCCTAAAGAGAGATGTTAGGGGAAAGAATGATGTCCCTCATATTTAAGCATATTTGATATGCTGCACAAGTACAGGATTCCCTACTCCATGTCTTTCTTAGGTTTTGAGGGAATCTGTCCCCCATTTTTCGCTCTGATAGTTACACCACCGTCTGTCTATCAAGTCACGAGTACCCATCCTGCAGTTACAAGTCTGCGGTGCCTCTATGTGCAGTTTAACGCTTGCGAACTGTCCATCCCCCACCCCTCCACATAACGAGGATTAATTCCAAACATCATCTTCTCTGTTCTCACCCCCAGGAATACTGCTGATCCTCCTTCCAGTGATGCCTGCCAAATTCAGGCAGGCAAGAGTTAATGCATGAATATGATTTATATTTCCCAGTTTATTGAAGGGATGCCTAATTAGTCGATCCATATGTCTGTAAATTATTGTGACACCAAACCTAGGAAACAAAATAAATTAAAAAAATGCGAAGCTATCGCATTATCTGCTTCTGTGCAAATCATAAAATTCTCGGTGATGTCTCTCTACCCCTTTTGTAGTTCAGAGACGTCCCTGATACTTCTGCTGCTCTTTTCAAAATGTGCAGAGTCACTGCGCCACTGCTTTCGTGATACATCATTCATCTACTTTTGTGCCTTCACTTTATGATTATTATTATAATTAAAACAATTCCTAGGCCTTTAACTTTCATTGTTTTTTTTAATCAGTATATTTTTTTTATTTTGATTTACCCATAAACATCTAACACATAGGTTTTGCTTGTTGCCACTTTTTTTGTTGCCATTTTTACCATGTGTGAGTTTAATTAATATTCCCCTTTTTCCGTTCATCCCCCTTACATATAGAAAACTGAAAATAGGGCTTTCAGTTGAAAGCATAGAAACATGCAAAAAAATAATAATTGAGAGCTGGCACGTAAAAAAATTTATAAAAAAGCAAAAAAAAAATTTCTTTGAATGTATTCCACACGGTAGGTGCCTATGATGAACAATGACCCAATTTATGTTCTGAAACATCTCCTGATTACAGCCATACCTCGGGCACATATATATTTTTGTATGTTCTGGAGGGCCTCATCCATTCCTTACATAACAGCCTATAGGGTAGTATTTTTAATACTTCTGACATAAGGGGTTTGGGGGGTATTGAATCGGGGGTTATAATTTTTGCATGTAGTACTAGGGCAATGGGATGTAAGGGCTTTTCAATTTTTATATTTAATATAATATTTAATATTATTCAATATGATAAGAGATGCCTTTGGAGTTCTATCGTACATGTTATGTATGTTACAATGACATTACTGAGCTCACAGTATTGTTTATGTATATATTTTTTTGCTAATTTTAATTTATATTTTGTTTAAAAAATTACACTTTTTTCTTTCTTTTTTTTTTACATTTCCCTTTTGTAGTCAGATGTAAAAATATTGTTTCTGACTCTCTTCCCTCCTATCTGTACTGCCCTGATCACACTGTGATCAGCAAGCAAGGCAGGGTCGTCACACACTCCTCGTAAAAACATTCAAATCTGCCTCACTATCGTTCTGTAATTAAGAAAACAAGCAGGGAGAGGGGTTCGAGAAAATCCACATATCTGATATCTCTAGCTACTCCAGATATAATTCATTTATATTATCAATTCAAAAAAGTGCATAATCTATAAACGCCTACAGAACTTTTAAACTGAGGTACAATTCATTAAAGTAAAGGAAAAGGATAAAGCGGAGAACAGACATAATTGCCTGACATACACTGGGCTATTACAGGCTTCATCAGGGGCGCCCCTGCAAAGGAATCTGGAAATCTGTGTTGCGAAGACAGATGCCAGCAGACCTCCAGAAAGTTCTGGAACAGTCCGAGAAAAAGTATTAGGTCTCAGCTGCCTTCTGTCCTGGCAAATTAATGTTGACTACCGTATTAGCCGGTGTGCATGTAGATGGCGTCACACAGCCCACAAAACCCAAGCCAATGGATGAACAGTGCCTACTGGATATACTACCCCAGCATTTGGGAGAAGAAATGCAGGATTGCAGCTAACGCTCACAAATATTGAGAACCACTTAACTATTTGATTGGCAAATTAAAAACTCTTCACTGTATTCATTGTAGCAATTACCTAATTTCCACATGGAGCAACGCACTGGTGTCACAGAGGAGGTCTTATCAACAAATTGTTTATGTGACATCTTTCTTTGCAGTTCTTTATTCTGTATAGTTTTAACTTGAAATCTTCCTTTTAAAATAAAGTTAACGCACTACAAAACCGTATGAACATGTAAAATAATATGCTTATATTTAAACAATAAAAATGATCAGTGTGCTCTCTGGGGTTAGCGATTTGTTTCTATTGGAAAACAGAACAGTTTACCATGTAAAGTACCATTCTCAAACTGCCCCCATGTGAACACTTGCTTCTTTCTTAATTGCTTATGGAATTGTGGACCAGTCTCTCAGCATTCATAGAACCTTACTCTGAAGTCTAAAAACTGGCCCTAGGAGACAGTCAACGTGTTTTATTCGTTGCCTAAAAATAATACAAAGCAGGGCAAGTGTTCAGGACATTGGCCGGCAGGTATTTATCGGGCTTTTGTTGGACTACATCAGCCGTATTCAGAATCCCGCTTCGTATAGTATGCCGGGGAATAGTTTCCTACACTTTGTCTAGAACTTCTTTACGTAAGAAAGCACAGGTAAAATTATTTGAGGCTTTGTTAATCCCAAGAAACCGCAGGTCCATCACAGAATGTGTGCCATTTTACCTGGCCCTATAGTCAAATGCCTCAGGGTAGAATGTACAATGTAAACTTACTCTACTGGCAAACTTCCTTTACTTGTACCTAACTCTTCCTTCTCATCACACTTACTGACATGGATTCTCTCCAAAGAACCATTTTTATTTCTTACAAAATAATGGATCCCACTGTAATTCATTTTGCTGTATTTCTGTTCACTTACCAGGAGACTATCATCTCAGGACCTGTAAACCTTTTTCAACGGTTCCCCCATTTATTTCCCATTCTCCCAAGAATCTAGAGGGATACACCTAGGCGGCTATCATAAGCTCAGTAACTGATGTGACTGACCTGATCCCTGATATGAGCGACCTGAATTGGCCACTTCTCTCTGCTTATGCTGTTGTCACTTTAAGTCCATATCATACACCAATATTAAGTAGGAAATATCTCTATTCCGGAATGTTCCCTGAAACCTCAGTTAATATCTGTCCTGTAGCCATATATAGCAATTGCTTTTATTTTACTAATTCATTTGTTCAAGAATAATACTCTTTGCCCCATAGAGACTTCAGGTATCAGCAACTATTTATCTGATCTCAGAGCATATAAACCTTCTAGGTCCAGAATCTAGATTCTAGATCAGGGGTCCTCAAACTTTTTAAACAGGGGGCCAGTTCACGGTCCCTCAGACCGTTGGAGGGCCGGACTATAGTTAAAAACTATAAACATAGTTAAAAACTATGAACAAATACCTATGCACACTGCATATATCTTATTTTGAAGTGAAGAAACAAAACGGGAATAAATACAATATTTAAAATGAAGAACAAGTAAAGTTAAATTCAACAAACTTACCAGTATTTCAATGGGAACTATGGGCCTGCTTTTGGCTAATGAGATGGTCAATGTCCGGTTCCATATTTGTCACTGCTAGTCGTAACAAGTGATGCAAGTGTTCATCCGTTAGTCTAGATCTGGTCGGAGATTTCAGATGTTTCATTCTGGAAAAAGTCTGTTCACTAATCCACAGTGCTGCCAAACATACTAATCCACACACATACCAATCCACACACATATACTAATCCACACACATATACTAATCCACACACATATACTAATCCACACACACATACCAATCCACACACATATACACCAATCCACACACACATACCAATGCACACACATACCAATCCACACACATACCAATCCACACACATACACCAATCCACACACATACACCAATCCACACACATACCAATCCACACACACATACCAATCCACACACATACCAATCCGCGGGCCGTAGTTTGAGGACGCCTGTTCTAGATCATCACGGAGTAGTGTCTCAGTAGCTAACTCCGCTTCATCTCCGCTTGTTTCTAGGTTCCACAGTGGAGATCCTCGGTTCTATGTGGTCTGTTCCCATCACAAAGTGAAAACATTAATATAATATTATATATTTATATAAATATTTCACTGTTGTTTTTTTGTACAAAAATAATGCAACGTTTTAGACGTTTCTCAAATAATAAATCTTGGGCTGCTTTTCAAGAGTAATATCAGGTTGACATCTTGACAGCCAGGAAAAGGTTGCATTTTAAAACCGTGTAATTTCTTGAAATCCAGAAGAAATGTGTGAGAATTACCGAATATACATTAGATCTCAAGGAACCGGATCCTCTGCAATCAAAAACAGCCTGGGTAAATAGTGTTTACATAATGAGCTTTGCAGAGGGTTAAAAAAACAGTTACACGAAAGAGAGATAAGTAAACGCTTTACAATTTTCTGTTGAAAAGGTCAGTATTTTATTTGAGGTTGACAAATTAAAATAGCTGCTGGCTGTTTTGTAGTAACACGAGTTTGATCAATATGCATATTCATCAAGCACAAGTAATCTTTGTAAACAGTCGCATAAAAATTCAATATAAAACAGTTTTTTGGTGTGGAATAAATACTAAAAGCCTGTTTGAAAGCCTGTACCAGTAACATTGGAGATCTCAAGAGTTCAGATTTTAAATGTTTTAAGTATAACTAATACTAGCTTTTGACATAGACAAGGTTTTGTGAATAACAAACAAGGTATCTGATAAATGTTGGGGTAAGCGACTTTTTTTGTTTTTAGAATTCTTGTATGTCTGGCATCCTGTACTTCCAGGCAGTTGTATTTACTTGGGTGCTGCCTTAGACTCGACCTAGGGCAGTGCCCACTGCAGTCGGCATCCTAAATGCAATAAAAGGCAATGCGTGCGTTTAATACAGGGTGCATGGGGACAGCTTCCATAGTGTAAGTAGGCCGGTTGGGCTCTTGTAACAAGCCCATTGTGTTGCGTGAGATTGGGGGTCTTGATCACCCAAGATGACAATCCGCCACCCAGGCTTTGTAGCAGGGGGACTGCCACCCCCCCCTAGACATGCCACTGCCAGTATTACAATCAAAAGTAGATGGATATAAGCATGGATGGTTTTGTGTTGCTCTTGCTATATTTATACACTTAATACATGTTCTTATAGGGCTGATTGTATTACTATTACTATTAATCTTAAAAGTGTATATAATCATGCAATAAGTTACTTTTGTACTGCACTTAGGTTGGTAGCATGTCCCCAGGCTAAACATGGCCTCTCACTCACTACTCTAATTCACCCATTCTTTTCTTTTATTGCACCCATACCCCAAAGCCCTTGGCGTTACACAATTAAAACCTTGTTTTCTCTCTTCTCTTCTAATCTTTTCCCCTTTCTCCTTATCCTTTATCCTTCTCACAGCCTTTCTTTTCACCTTAACTCTTTCGATATCCTTGTCCCACCAAACTCACCATCTCTCCCTACCTTTTCTCCTTCTTCTTTCCTCTAAACCCTAATAATTTATGTATGTTGTGTGAGCCCCCACCCAACCCGTTCCTTGTGAGGAGTACTGCTCTTCCAGCTATAATCTGCTGTTTACTCCCTCACCACCCTTTGTGTCTTGTCAACATATTATTTTTTTTTTCTAAATCTTCCAAACCAGTTCACAAATGTTCCGAACTACAGTCAGCTTTGTCAGTGTGGTGTTATTCTGTAGAATTGAAGAATACGACAACTGATTGATTGCCATTTAAGAAAACAGATCTGTTCTGAATACTTCTATCAAGTGTCCTCCTTGTCTTTAGGTCTTCTGAGTTGAATGCAAAAAAGAGGAGGAGCAGGATTATAATGCTTCACATTACAAGCTGTGGATGTGACCCCAGTAATCCGTTTACCTTTATTTACCTTGACTTGTCATTATAATGTTGTACGGAGTAACAATTTAGTCAGCCAGCTTTTGTATGGAGCCCCCGTCTAGGCAGTTCGCCAGCCATGCTGTGAGGGACAGTTTCTAACAATAAAAACTAACTGCCTCGCAGAACGTGCCGTTTAAATCTATCTGGAACATTTCCATTTGGAAATTACTTCCAGCTGTTCATTTAGATCATGAACTGTTTGTCAATGCTGACAATTAGTAGGCTAAAGATTTCATTGACCATACTACAAGGATCAATGTCACTAGTTATTGTTCATTATTTACCACCTGGTGTGTTAAAGCCGCGAGATTCTCAGTAATGCCTCTCAAGCTACTTTGCTGAGACCTCTAGAAACATGACACATCGATAAATCCCTCGGACAGGAATGATATGTGAAAAATCAATGCTAGTTTATCAGGTATTTCCATGAAATGTTAGGCAGGCTGGGATATATCTGCAGGAAATACCTGCTATTTTTCTGTTATGTTTTGTTGGAGAAGCCATCTTGCTCATTCTTTAAATTGTTGCCTCCGCATAATATTAGTGGTGTATGCAGGTGCCAGAGTAAATGTGTGTAGAGTAAATGGGCTGTTTGTGAGGCAGGTCTCTGATCTCCTCAACTGGCGTATTGGGTAAGAAGTGTTAGAGCTAGTCTGACACCAAATGGCCGTCCTGGCAAGGATACTCAAGTGATTCTTAGGGCTGTAGAAACACTAATAAGCATCAAACATTCTGATCATCAAGGGAATGACAAGGCGTAATCTAGCAAATAGCTCTGGGGCTGCTCCCACTTCCCAGTAACCATAGAAAGGATCTGCTCAATGCCCTCTGATTCAGGCTAAGACTCAGTTGTGTTGCGATCTGCCCCTTTAACGTGGCAGAGGAGCTACTGCCCTAAGCCTAGTTAGTCTAGACCAGTATACGTTGCTGCATACGATAATAGCTGTAGACTAGAAATGGTTGTTTAGAAGCAATCTCTAGTACTAAAGACAAATGTGCAGTCGGCTTAAACAATCCAGTTAAAACATTCAAGAACGTGTGTTATAACTTCCTACTTATATTGATAGTAGGAGTCCAATGCAGACTGTAATGAAGCATCACAGGAAACAAGGAAAAATGACTTGGAATACATAGGCTATTTCATAACTGGAACAAATAAATCTGAATAACTTAAAGTATAATATTACACCATCTATTATTGATGATACACCATCTATATATTTGGGTGAAGCATCATTGTCTTCTGAAAAAAGAAAACAATAAGCCATAAAGCAAAACTGAAGCAGCTTATATAAAAACCTTACATTTTAAAGATATTTTATTGACTCATCTCTACTTATATTACCATATGAAAAGGTCAGCAGTGGAAGAGAGGACCAACTTCATCAGGAAGTTATTGGCCAACATATTACCATATTTGTTCGATTATAAGATGACCCTGATTACAAGATGACCCCCCAAAATTTGAATATTAATTTAGAAAAAAAAAAGAAAAATCCTGAAGACTACCCTATATTAATTCACATGTAAACTATTTTTTCATATTTAATAAAAACAATAAGAAAAATGCATTTCTTGTTTTTATCTCCTTTCATTTTTCAACCTGCCCCCCCAGTTATGCATACATATTATTTGCATAAGAGGAACACACATCATTTTGCGTTCATTTCAGACATTTTTTCCCAAGATTCTAATTTATCTGTAAAGTTCCTCACAATAAATAAATTACAGTTACACCCAGAAAAATAAAACTATGTAGAAAAGAACAACATTTTAATGATTCACATTCGGAAAGATTAGCATTCAAAGACTATGAATTAATCTTCTTTAATGAATATTAGCACATGACGCTCAGGGAATTCAAAATGTAGCAAAAAATAACTGCTGTTTTGTAGAATCTTTTCCAGCGTAAAAATGTATTTTGTTTCTTGGTCTTGGAGCCCTGTAAGTCTTTGAGAAGCCTCAAATAACTACCAGAAATAAGAAAAAACATGAAAAAAAAATTAAAGTCACCCTCGGTTTATACCATATTTCCAAGACAATGTAAGGTAGCTTCTTATACAAAGTTCCAGAAAAGCATAACTAGTATACAGATAACAAAATAATAATAATAATCATAATAATAATAATAAAGAACAAAAGCACTGTATAGAAAAGTGCTCAAAAAAGCCTAACAGAGAGATCAGCTCTATTCTCTGTCAAGCACAAATAGTAAACCTAAATAATCAATATGGGTGAGCAATGCATATATTTTGGTATGATGTGTTGCTCACCCCATATTGATTATTTATGTTTAGTATGTATGTACACCTATGGTGTGAATCACAGCTAAATGAAAATAAAAAGTATCACCCAATGTTATGGTTTCTGAACACCTATAAGGAATTTTACAAAACAAATTGTCTGTAAAATATGGAAATATTCACAATTCTGTTTGAGACCCAGTCTTATTTGACACAGTTAAATTCTTCTGTCCATTAGCAACAATGGTAAAATGAGACAATTACTTATTTGGCAGCACAGTGTAACCAAAATGAAACCAGTATGATGTGTTCCTGAACGCAGACACTTGAACATCCTTTCTTCCTCCAAAACTGATTTAAAGACCTGACAGAGTCTTTACTAAAATTCTTTAAAGATAACACATTTTTACAGATTGTCTGAGATATTATACCGTCCTTTTAATGATAATCGTGTATCATGAAAACCGGATGGCAAACTGAGGTACACCATAGACAAATTGACAAAAAATTGAGAAAGAGTCCTTCGTAGCTGAGTGTCAGGACTCGGGTGATCAGGTCGGGTAGGAGCCCATACGCAAGGGATACTTGGGGTTCAGTCTGTAACCCACGGTGCATGATTATGCAAACAAAGACACCACCAACAGAAATCCAGGTAATGCAGTGTATTTTATGTATATAACAGGACCAGCAAATAAGGGTAATATAGTCTAAGCAAGTAACCGGACGTATGGCAAAATAAATACAGGTAATAAGTCTTTTGGCAGGGAGCCCGCTTGGAAGGGCGCGACAGACAGAGAGCCCGCTTGGAAGGGTACAAAAGGCACAAAAGCAGGGAGTCCACTTGGAAGGACACAAAAGCAGGGAACCAGGAACGGTGCAGGTGCAGGTGCAGGTGCAGGTGCAGGTGCAGGTGCAGGTGCAGGTGCAGGTGCAGGAAGGTCCATAGACTTCAATACAAAGGCACTGAGTGAAGGGCAGGGCAGGTTCATAAAGGCAGGGTAATCCAGGTAACAAGGCCCAGCTGCATGTATTGACTAGGGCTCAACCCAGGTAACAAGGCACACCTGAGTTCTGAGTGCTCCAGAGGGCAGAGGGTCGCCACTAGTGGTAGCAGATTTAAATGCCACAGGTATGAAAAAGCCATGGTTCAGGCAGCGAAAAAAGTGGTTCCTGACACTGAGACCAAATAAAATGTGAAGTATATGATAAGCTGCTGATCTTGGATCAACTCAGTATGTGTGACAACCAACTCTAAGACTTCCAAAATTGAGCAGTCCCGCATGGAAATGGTTAAATGAGGACTTTTCATGGCGCACAATAGCGAAAGTCCAGTTTTACCAGTTGAAACTGGGGCTATCAAATCTTTTTTTTTTTTTTTTTGCTTAAAACTTTGGAATTTATTTCCTATTGACATTCTCTAGAAATTTGCGATTAAAAAGTTAGGTTGGCGACATTCCCGTAAGTTATAAAATATCATATATAATGTTTCAAACCAGAATTTCATTAATTTTTGTCATAGATTTTTTATTTATTAGGACAGAACATATATTATTTATGTACTGGCAATTATATGGAGATTGGCACATATTGGTTTTGACTTTTTTCATTATTCTTAATATAACTAAACTTTTTAGTTTATGCTGTCATAAATTAGGTTTTCAAATCAGTACACATGCATTAATCAACAAGTTCCCCCATTTATTATCTTTACACTGCGTGAGTATGATTTGCAATTTATTTGTGATGTCAGTAACAGTAGAGTTTATGGGACAACTTGACTATGTAAATGTGTATATTTACGTATATATATTTATATATATTTCCTGAATATTTAATGCAGATCTGAAAAAAGTGATAGGTAAATATACAGTGGCAAAAATGTGAACCCTGTGGAATTACAACATGTTCTGTTTTTATAAAATTGATATGATCTTCATCTAAAATAGAATCTGTTTTAACCAAAAACACAGAAATTATATATTGTTCTTGTCTATATTGAATCATTCAAATATTCATGGTGTGGGTTTGAAAAAGTCTGTAAACCTCAAGGCCAAGGGTAGGCAACCTTCGGCTCTCCAGAACTACATTTCCATTGATGCTTTGCCAGCATTATGACTGTAAGAGCATTATGGGAGATGTAGTCCACAACATCAGGCGAGCCAAAGGTTGCCTACCCCTGCTCTAGGCTAATCACTTCAAAAAAAGCTATTGGGAGTCAGGAGTTAGCAAACCTGGATTCCAATCAATACAATGGGATTGGAGGTGTGTTTTAGAGCTTAAATAATAAAAAACACTCAGACATTTAGAGTTTGCTATTCTCAAGAAACATCTGCTAATGTGAACCATGCCTCACAAAAAAGATATGTCCGAAGACCTACTATCAAGAATTGTTGATTTGCATAAAGCTGGAAATGGTTACAAAGTAACAAAACGTTTATAAATGTTGTGGCTACTCTCCTTAGATGTGTGTGCCCAGCACAACGCAATTCTTCCAAATGAGGCGCACATCCACATAAGGGAAAAAAAGATTTTAAAAAAATATAGTGTAACTCTGTATGCAAATAAGGCTTCTGCAATACTGCAAGTAAGTAGTGCACTCACATTTCCAAGGACATAAATGCGCTCATCATAAAATATTCTTTAATTCTTTGTGGCTAAAAAATATAAAAACACAGCAACAATGGCACAGTATCACTTGGTCATGTGGATAAGGTAAAATATTGCACTTACAACAGACGAAGTGTACAAAAGCGTGTACAAGGTAATCAGATTTTAAACCAGGCACAGGAAAGTCCACCGTCCAGCAGCAGGAACTTTCCCAATATATCCCTCTCTCTCAACGCGTTTCACCGGACAACCGGCTTCCTCAGGAGATGAATCAGGATTTTCTTTTGCAGCTTGCCCAAAGATCTAACATAGACCACCTTCCTTGTAACACAACAAATCCAGAGTGGCTCAGTGAAGTAAAATAAAACCCTGGAGATGTGACCATTCACCCACCATTCCTGAAAAATGAGAAGGAAACATAGAATTTAATGGCAGATAAGATTCATTTGCCCAGCTAGTCTGCCCAATCACCTGCGACAGCACAGACCTCCATTGCTTTTTCATCTCTAATCGCCCCAGCTATAAATGTTTAACCTATAAATGCCGGGTTATGTCCATAATGTGGAGCTGAACCTGCATGCATTTTGGTTGGTTTTTCTGCAGTTGCATGTAGTCTGTGCAAACAGTCCCAAGAAACATGGCAAGTTTGGCGGGAAAAAATCAATAAAAATAAACGCTGCTAGTGAAATACCCTGGGTTGTCTTCTCTGCAAAAAATAGATACTTTGTGGATGTTTTTAGCAGGTGGGATGCTAATCAGGTTTTTGGGCACAAAACAGTAAAGAAGAGGTTAAAGATAGCATTGGCAATGCAGAATTTTGGATTATGCGAGGTTGAGTGCGAGGTTGAGTGCTTAGCAATTGTTACTTGACTATGTGTCCTAGGAGTTGAATCTTTTACTAGTAAGTATAGTTTTAGCATTCATCCTTTCTTTTTTATTTGTCTCAGACAGCTCACAGAATTGAGACCATTATTGTCAATGTTACCGCTACGGTTTTGGGTTTACAACAGGTTTCTGGATCTTAATTTGGGAATCATTTAAAGGAACGTTACGTATTTCTGATTATTTCTGTGTAAATGCTTATCAACAATATCCAAGTGGTCACCTGTATGTGAATAATAATGAAAAAAAATTTTTTTGTCATACCTGTCCTTTTCTTATCTTTTTTGTACATGATAAACACAAAGGACAAAGCATCATCATGACTGTTTTGTATGAAACAACTCACATGAAAATACTTTAACATATTTAACAACCTGAGTACAGAGAGAATGGAATACTATCGTTATATCTAATTAGATGTGATCTGTCAGATTGTCTACTTTGATGAAGTGTGAAAGATAATACAATGCCCTGAGTAGGCAGATGTCAGATGTACAATTTAAAGCATTAAACACATGGACATTTTGCTACACTAATTGGCAGTGAGGCAGCATTTGATGACATGTGAAGCACTCCTGACATTTGAGTTCTTTCACAAAGTGTTTCGACTTTTAGAAGCAGACTCGCTGTGACAGAATATCTGAATGGAGTCAATTACATTGAGAACTGGAAGACAGTACAATTCTGCCCAATGTGGTTGATAAACAGATATTGTTTCACTTTTTTAAATGAATCCAGGGTAATTTTTAAGGTTTGGGCAAATGGGGCAGCTTCCCATTGCTCACACGTTCTTTATGTGTGTACAGTGGACAATCTATATGTCCAAAAGCTCTATGTTCTTGTTTACTTCCCTAGTTAGAACTATACCTGTTAAGTGGAAGTTGAGAAGGAGGTAGCGGGAGAGCAGAGGTGTTAAGAAGGGGTGAGGGAGAACCTTTTAGAAGAAGCCACAACAAGATCACTCTAAAGCTTTCTGATGTTGGAGTCAGTTCTTGGTGATCTGGTGATTCAGAGCCACGGGTTACCCTATCTATTCTATTAATAATAGAGTCCCCTACCTCCACAACCTGCTTGTTAGATGAGCTGTTATCCCAGCTGTTAGGGAGAACAGTTTCCTTCAGCAATATCACTCCGTAGTCTGCCTGCCCAACATGCTCACTTAAGTGGGCAAATTTGTTGGGATGGAAAAACTCAGGGCTGACCATCCCTTTTCTCTTCCTTCCCTGCTGCAACCATGTCTAACTGTTACCCAACTCACCTCCCGCTTCCCTCCTTGCTAGGGGGCTACATTCTACTCAGTGAGCAAGAGGTTGTCCTTGCAAGGTTGTCAGTATCTCTCAGTTTTGCAATAAACCTCTCCAGAGTTCCAACATGAGCTTCCAGAGATGCCACTCACACTTGCCACAGCGATACAAACCCACAAACTGCAGTCCCAAGCATGCATACATATGGCAAGATGTGCACTGAGTGCAATCTCCCAGCTTGCCCATTGTGTATCTTCCTCTAACAGGCCCAAAATAAAACGAGGATGAGGTCTGTTTATACAGACCTTGGCTTCAGTGCATACTGCAGGTATTGAGAGATAACGAGGAGGAAAAACAGAGAAAGAAGAGAGATAGAGAAAGGAGAGAGATAAATACAAAAGGCACAGTTGAAATAAAGAGAAAGAAGAGAGACGATGATAGATAAGGAGACAGAATAGAGTTGGAGAGAAAAAGGAGAGAATGAGTAGTGGGGATAATGAGAACAAGGGGAGGTATAGAAAATGAGGAAGATTTACAGCAAGTGAATATATAGGGACAAAAGTGAGGTAAAGAGAAAGAGGAGGAGATAAAGAGAAAGGGGAGAGATGGGGATAAAATGTTGATATAAGAAGGAAGGGGAGAAAAGATAAAGAAAAAAGAGAGATGAGATAAAGAAAAACCGTAGAGATAATATATATATGTGCGTGTGTATATTGACAGTCTATATCTTACTGTTTTCAGCCTAAAGGGTATAGAATAAATAAAGAGTGCGTGTGAGCCAGACTGAAAGGAGCCCTTACCGAGAGAAGAAATGAGACTCTGAGAGGAGATCATGTTGTAAATATGTGTGCATATATGTGTATGTGTGTATGTGTGTGTATGTACGTATGTATGTGGATGTGTACAGTGTTTTACACAAGATTTTGGAATGTGTCTCTGAGAATTTGTGCCCATTCAGTCAAAAGAACATTTTTGGAGTCAGGCACTGATGTTGAACAAGGAAGCCTGGCTCGGAATCAGCATTCCAATTCATCCCAAATGTGTTCAGTGGGGTTTAGGTCAGGACTCCATGTAGGCAACTTAATTTCCTCCACACGAAACTCGTCAAACCAGGTCTTTGTGGACCATGCTGTGTGGACAAGGGCACAGTCATGCTGGGAGAAGAAAGGGTCTTCCCCAAACTGGTGCCACAAAGATAGAAGTATTCAGTATTTGGAAACCCCTCTCTACCAGGGATAGACCTTGCTGATGTAGTATAACTGCCTTATGTCTTGTTGCTGTGCTCAGGTGTATGACTTTTGACATTAAACTGTCTTCTGCAGCCTCACCTTGTTAGTGAGCTTGGATGTTTCTCATCCAGTTTTATTCCTCCTACACAGTTGTTTGTTTCAGTTAATGTTTGTGTTTCAACCTACATATTAAATTGATGATCATTAACACCTGTTTGGTATAATTGCTTAATCATACACCTAACTATACAGTACAGTAAACTCATAAAATCCCTGACTTTGTGCCAGTGCAAATATTGATTTGACTTAGATTTCTCTCCTTTTTGCATTTTATTAAAATAAACTATTAACACGTCTATTTTTTAAAGCATTATTACTTTACAGCATTTTTCATACCTGGCTAATAATTTTGCACAGTATATATTTATATTTATTTATAAGATGAATTCTTACATCTGCTTTATAAGGAGGTTGTTGGAATAAACCCATTCAATATTTTATTCTTTTTTTTTTTTTTAATCACCTAATAATGCAATCTATTTCCTGCACTGCTAATATTAACAATTATTATAATAATTACTGACAGTATTTTTTTCCATGGTTTGAGATAGACTCCCACATTAAAATGTATTATATTGCTCAGAAGTATAATGATTAGCATTGTATATTCTGCATCTAGTTCGGATCAATTATTTGCATTAGCTATTCCTTATATAAGAATTCATGGTATGTAGTACACGGTTAATGATGTAGTATTATTACTATGCTTTACATGGACAGAAATTGTTAAGAGTGGTACATCTTCATTATATGTGGCCCGTAATGTGGCACTAATAATGTTCACCTATGTATTATGTATGGTTTCCAACGTGTTATCCATTTTAGCTCAATTACCTGTTGTAAATGGGGTGCACCATAAGGAAAAGAAGTTAACATTATGAGAGAAAGCACTTGTTCAATGCGTACGATTCTGTGTGGGGTGCACAAATACCGTGCGCCATGTGAGAAGTTGGTTGCCATGGCAATATCTCATTACTGTTGAATAGGAAAATAATTAGTCTGGTAAAACTCCACACTACCTGTCAGTCCATAACTTAAACCTGCCTAGGGCAGTCCTTGAATTTCACTTTTTAATCTTTTGTTTCTTTTTTTTTAAATAACCATTTTTTTAGTTTTTTTTTTACAGATTTTTGCTTAAATAGATTTTTAGATTACAGTTTCCACTAAAATGGACTTTGGAAAGGTTTGCTGAAAGAACATTTCAGCTTTCCCATTTTTTAACCATTGATTTTTCCCGTCAGCAAAATAGTCCTGGAACTAGCTCTGTTGAATTTCCCTGTTGCATGGTATTAGCATTTAACCCTTTGAGATCCAGGATACGAGCCATTAATTACTGTGCATGGGGAAGGTTACATTATACTCCGCTCAATTAAAATAAATCTGATAAAAAACAAAAATGTTTTAAGATAAGTCAATTTCAATAAAAATTACAATAAAACGGAAGGTTTTTACAATACCGTTGCTGTATAGGAAGGGAAATTATGTTTGTATTTTTATTTTGGGCTTTATAAGTCAAGTCTAAGGGTTGAGCTGACACTTTCTGGTCTGAGACATAGGTAACACGCACTCACACTCACACACATACTAACACACAGTTACACATACACCCTCATACTTGAAGAACACCCCTAGCTCTACAAACATTTCTACATAACACTGCTTATTAATACATTATTTAATTTACTATTAATTTACATTAATATTGCACTTTGGAGGCAGAGTGCTGTGCTTTGAACATATTATACATATATTAGTTTAATAAATATGATGCACATACTAAAGGTTTACATGCATCTGAGCGTTTTGTGCACTGGGAGTTGAGTAGCTTATTAGTAAGTCTGATATTACAGTGAGATGTTTTTATTAAAAAGTCTAGTTGTCCGATTGGTCAATGAATCAAGCTGCTTATATGAGTTTTCATAATTAGTGACGGTTCACTTTAACGCGCAAGCCTGAGGAAAACTGTTTCAATGTAACTTGTATTTTTAACTGACATCGATTGCATCAATAGTGAGACTATCTTTCTATTCAATTACAAGGGTAACATGACGGTAAATAGTGAGAATAATGGTGATATTTGCACAACTTAACTCAGGATAAAAGAAATACTTATGATGGTCATTGACTTAAATACAGTGATCGTGATTTGTAGTTAAAAAAAAGGGACTTCTTTAAATCTAAATGTGTTTGCAAATTGTTTATTGTCCAGATATTCTTTTTAGTGAGGGCTGTAGTGGAAGGGTCTGTGTTCTCTGTCTTTCTGAATGTTTGCTAGATATGTGAATGTTGAAAGCCCTGTTGCCGACCGAATCAATATCTCAAATATGTAAAACATACCTACCACCAGTCCTCCTACTACCCCTAAAATATCAGGTAGCACTGGCAGAGGTGGCATGGGTTGATTCTATGTGCATAAAATATTATACATAATTGTGACTTTTAGGGCTGTAGCACACTCTTATTACACTTGTACTCGGCAAAAAAGAGGACCATCGAGGGGAGAAAAGAGCAACGAAAGGACTATCCCTTCTAAACAGAGGAAAATATCAGATATGAAAGATATAAGATGAAATTAAAAATGATCCATGTTGTTTACAGTATATATATTTATATATATATATATATATATATATATATAGTATGTATTATTTTGAATTGGTAACTTATTTTATAATCTTCCTGCATATAGTGCAAAATATTTACGTATATGTTGCTTAATTAAACTTCCCAAAGAACTGACTAAGTACCGGTCACTAGCATATAAACTGTGCATTTTTCTATAAATGACACAAAACCCTATTGTGCATACAGGCTTGCTAGCATGTTATTATGACTTAAGTAAAATTTGATTATTCAAATATTCTGATTCTAAAATGTCCTATTTTCTCCTCCCAGGACAGTGACAATCTTTGGTGGGATGCCTTTGCAACGGAATTTTTCGAAGATGATGCAACGTTAACTCTGTCATTTTGTTTAGAGGATGGACCAAAGAGATACAGTAAGTGTTTTGTTATATGCCATACAGTAAATTCTCTTTTTTGTTTAACATTAAATGAATAGTATATTTATTATTTTCTTTTGTGCTGTGTTGGCATGTTTTATCAGCATCTACTTGGTTTCCAATTCCAGATACTATGTAAAGTAGAACCTTCTGGGGGTTTATTCACTAAAGAGGGAGTTGGCAGGACAGTCAATTTCTTTGGTTTGTTCCCTTGCTTCTCCACAATGCAAGATGTGGTAAGATGTCATGTAGTGGCTAGCTTAGTAAAATGCAATAAAACACTATTTTGGGAAAGCGGGAAAGCGGAAAAGATACATCTTTGGTGGATATTGTTGGCAGCATGGACAATCAAAACTGAGAGATTCCCTTAAAATACAGATTTCTTAAGAATAAATAATAATAAAATACTTTGTCAAATACAGAAACAGTAAAATTTATATGTATCCCAGTATGGCCTAAAAGTGTGAACAATATATTGTATTTTTATTTTTAAAAAAAAGGATTTGTATCTCTGTAACGTTCATCATTTGTTGACAAAACTTGTATGTGATCGAAATAAGAAGGTACTGTAGATACATCATTTATTCATTTGGCTTTTGGTCCCGATGGGAATATTTTCCTCATCAGATGAACAAAATAAAAATATAAGAATGTAGAGAAACATTATCTCACCAGTCATAAAAAATGCAAAGTTTCCATCAATAATTTCCAGAGCCCAGGAACATAAAAAAAAAAACTCCTGCAATGAGCTCTGAACAGGGCTCTCGGAACTCCTGCTGTTTCTCATTCAGCTGCTTGCTGTACTCTGAATTATATAATACTTTTACTTGTATATACTTGGAATAAACATGTCTAAGGGGACCATGTACTAGTGCCTTGTGGTATGCAAACAGAGAAGACCTTTCTATTGAGAGTCAGGTGGGTTAAGGTCATATTAGCTCATCTTCTTCACTATTAGTATCGACAGGACAAGCAACTTTTGGAATGTAAGATGCTCTGTAGTAGAACGCTCGACAACGCTCAGGTCGAATGTTCCTAGGAGTATCAACCTTCTTCATGGAAACTACCCCAGCAGTAACAACATGAACTTCTATTAGCTATTAACTTTGACTACTATTGAAGTATAATTGCCAGCGTTGCCTGCTAATTTCTTGGAACACCTTAGGGCACAAAGATGTCAAGCATGGGTCCACACAGATTATGCCCCATTTCCCAGCAGTACAATGCAAACACACACACACACATACATATAGTTGCCTTGTGTGTAGTGTCACACATGTTGCGTTATATGACACGATCGAGCTCCCACCTCCCAGAGCTGTCTAGCCCACTTTGGGCCAACCTTGTTTGAAGAATTTGGACTGCCCCATGGGACAGTTGCTTCTGTCCCTCAAACCAACCGACCCCTACTTTTCTCCTCTTCGGCTATAACAGATTGACTCCTACATCACTTAAAAGCCTGATTTTTTTTAACTAATAGAATGGCTGGCATTTGTTGTAAATGATACTGTGGCTATTGAGTATTTAATGTGCATGCGCTTTGTTTCTAGAAAAAGAGTTGATTTGCCGTCTGCACTGTTCATTATCATTACACCTCATCTGACTTCTTTATATGCAGATCCTGACTTGAACATTAGCTTGGCTTACCCCGCTTTGGACCCACTTTATACCTGTGATATCACGTCACAGCACAGTGTACTCAGATGCAACATTTATCACGTTGATTTGATTCCACAGTGCTCAGGGACAAACTATTCTGCTTTCCATTATCATTTCATTCTACTCCTAATTAAAGACTGTCGCCATTAGTACAGAAGCATTCTAAAGCATGTACATTCGTACTTTGTTTACCTTTTTCCCATACATCACAATTTAACATTTTTTATACTGAACGGCCTTGAAGGGGAACCGTAACCTTCTAGATCAATCTTAATTACTATTAATCTATTAATCATGTTTATATATTTTGTACTTTTTTATATGGAATCGCCTGTTATTTGGCAGCTGCATCACATATTAGGTTGTTGCCTCATCACAATATATTTGTGATTACAGTTTTAAAGAGGGACTGCAATGAATTAAAGTATCTCTGGAACAAGACGGTTATGATGGTTAAAGAATTAAGGAAGAGTACAAAGGGGCAAATTACATACACCTAATTTTTGTTATTTGAAAAAAATAAATCTTACTAATTTAGGATGGGTTTTCAGTGCTGGATTTATAATTTTATAATGGATGTGATAGTTCCGCTTTGAAGCAGTTAATAGAACGTTGTGGTTATGGCCACCCCATTCACGTGGTCTTTATTTTTATGGAAACATGCAGATATGACTGACATTTTTGGAGCCTATGCCACCATTTCTTGGAGTCTGAAGCCTTTAGGTGACATGGAGTTAGAGTATAAAAACTATTTGGATAGAACATAATTTTAAAACCATAGACATTGTGACACTTACACTGCTGAATTTAGTACTTTCATAACTAAATGCAGCTTGAGAGGTATCATTCCTAGTACTGAATGCCAGAATCCATAATTGTTCAAGGAATGCATAATTGTCATGTGACACAAAAGCAGGCAGTGATAGGCTGTTTCTTTATGAAGTGAGAAAGTTTTAAATGGTACATGACATCATGATCCCCCCAAAAAAAATCAAGAATACCTCCTATTTCTTTAAAAATAGTTTCATTTCAGGATCACAGTTGATTATTGTATGGTGTATTATGTTTCTTATTTCCTTTCTCCATAGAGCAAAAAAATAGATTATAATCTTGAAGAAAACAAAAGAAACGACACGATTTTTATGTAATTGAGTCTTATAGGGTTAAAAACCACACAATTATTTCTACATAACAATAAAATTAAAAAGGCAAACTGCTACAATAATTTCAATTAAATAGCCACTGGAAGTTCATATGTAAGAAATTATCTTTTATGTAACAATATTCTACATATTTTTAAATATTGTTTTTATTTAATTAGACAAAACTCACTGATTAAATTTAGTATATACAGTGAATATAAAACATCTACACACTCCTGTTAAAATGCCAGGTTCTTGGGATGTTAAAGAATGAGACAAAGATAAATCATGTCAGAACTTTTTCCACCTTTAATGTGACCGATAACTTGAACAATTCAATTGCAAAACAAACTGAAATATTTGAGGAGTTAAAAAAATTCACAATAACTGAATAAGTAACTGAATTGTGATATTAATATTGTATATTTTTGAATCCTGGGTGTGATATTATTTTCTTAATATTTAAGTTAAAACAATAAAGTACATTAAGCAGACAAATATATTATATATATATATATATATATATATATATATATAATAGATAAGACCGAGAACTGGAGTGCCCATATAGAATTAATGGTTTCTAACCCCTACCACCCACACCCCAAAAGTCCCCAAGTAGTATTTTCCTATATGGTGTTTTATTTATTTTTTCATGCACATTTTATGTGGGTTATTTTTTTTTTTTTTTGTACATTTGAATTAATTAGGATTACATACAATGTTTACAAACTCCATCAAGAATAAGCATTTTTTGTTCTCCGTATCACAGCTTCATTGTTTTATGCGGACATTTAAGCATAAGGGTAACAGAGGTCTTATTCTGAGAGGGGTGTATTTAATGTGTGCAATAATTGTATGGTCGCACTATAATAATGATGTAAATAACAGTACTGTGTATAATTAAAAAATGTTGGCATTGGATACCTTCTTTTCGCACTTTTCATGCTGGCTTCGGCTCTTCTTTGGCATGGTTGGCTGCTAAACTGGTTGGGCTACACCACTTTAGAAGCCATTGGGGACAAAACATGTAGTTTCACAGCTACTTTCAGAAGTGATTACAAAGACTGTGTATAGTAGGTTGCTGTCTATTAATTTATATTGCCTTCATAATTAAATAATAAAAAAAACAATGATAAGCCCCAAAACAGTACATTTTCTGTTAATATTTTGTAGGTGATACTTTTTATTGGGCCAACTAAGAAAAAAGACAAAAAAGTCACATCCACTTTCGGGACCTTGGCGATCATGTCTCAAGATGCAAAGAAAAGTCCTTTGAGGTCCCAAGAGTTTCAGTGACGTAGCATCTTTTCCTGTGTTGCCCCAATAAAATGTATCACCTTCGACTAAAGATTTCATCTCCTTGGGGCAATACTACCATTTCTAATATACTTACTAAGAAAAAGCCATGTAATAAAACTATGTAAAACTGAGCAAAAATAAAGAAATAAATGATTAGATTTAATATATTTAACTTGGAATCTTCAGATTAATATTACTCTATTTAAAAAAGAAAGCATCATTGAAAAAAAAAGACATCTGAAGAAGGCATCATTGATTTTTTTTTTTTTAACTGGACAGGAGAATGTAAGCGATGTCTAAGCTGTCGGGCTGACAGGGTTGTCATGCGCATTCAGTCTGTGTTATAAAATGCCAAGTGACTGACAGTTCAAAAGTGTTCAGAATAATAATATGTATTTGTACTATGACAGCCCACAATTTATTAAGTAGACAGACCACATAAATATGATATTAGGAGATATAATATACACAGTCACTTAAACAGATCTGTCATTTTTCACAGATATTACCCTTTTTTATATGCTAAATGGCTTATATAACATAGGGTGTATACAGATTTAAAATCATTAACATCCTATTCGGATGAGGGTTTCCCGCCATTAAATTATTTGTGCCCTTTTGTTAATCACTGCTCAGCTTTGATGGCAGCTGTCGGGTTTGGGCCGTCCTTTGCAAGGATGAGATAAGAGGAAAAGGAGAATTCCTCAGAAGAATTGGCTTGTTAGTTCTAATACCTGTTGCCACGGAGTTCGGAATTGGTAAGCATACTCAAGAATGTCCCAGAGCTCCTGCCAGGATACCCTTCCCCTGCCCCTACTACTTATAGTAGGCACCAAATGGGTGTGGCCATGGCAAGAGGGTGAGGCTAGCCATGCATAGGGGTGTGGCTAGTCTCAGTTAGACTCTGAGAGGCTGGGAATACATTGTGTGTTTGGAGGAGAATTCCTTTTTATTGCCCCCCCTAGGATATTCCTTGCCCCCCCTGTTTCCCCCCCGCCGAATTTGGAGCCACCCAGGACAGTCCCCTTGACTGCTAACGACGGCATGGTGCCGTCGCTAGCAGTCCCAGTCAGGTGCTAACGACGGCACCATGCCGTCGCTAGCACTATCTTACCTTGATGGAGGTCTGTGGACCTCCATCACCACCTACCCCGGTGATCTGCCCCTCACATTGAAGGGCATCACCGGGCTCACCCGATCCGGCCGGTGACGGCACGCGCAATGACGCGATGACGTCACCGCGCAACTTTATTAATAACTGACAATTGTCAGTTAAAGCGGTATGGGGGCATGCTGCTTAGATGCCTGTATCTCAGGCACCTAAGCAGCTACAGACCTCCAACATATACCGTTGGAAAGGTAATCGCCTCACCTTTCCAACAGTATATAGATTGTAAAAATAATAAAACATATTAAGTTAAAAAAAATAAAAATGTAAAAAAAAATGATTTAAACATAAAGTAGTTAAACTTTAAAAAAAAAAAA
Organism: Spea bombifrons; assembly: GCF_027358695.1. Lineage (NCBI taxonomy): Eukaryota > Metazoa > Chordata > Amphibia > Anura > Pelobatidae > Spea > Spea bombifrons. The sequence continues at coordinate 15,876,300 of NC_071087.1, read as the reverse complement.
AAAGTTTAAATATTCTAGCTAAATGATCACTGTGGTAGCCAATGTTACCACAGCGATCATATAGCTATAAAAAAAGTCACATTCCCTTTTTAAAAATGGCCGATACTAATTTTTAATCCCATGATCCCTTTAATCATGGGGTTAAATTTAGCCAACGGTAGAGGGAGGCAATTTTTGAAATCCTGATGAACTGCAAATATTATTAAAATCAGCCATTTAGCCTGTGCGGTACGTGAGTAACCATATCATCCCTGGAGCGCCTTGCATTTTTACTGCAAAACTTATTTTTGCTGTAAAAGTGATTTTTTTTCTCCCTTTACCATCATTTCTTTGGGATTGTAAGGGGAAAGTATGGTGTGTGCTTCTGTGAGTGAATGTATGGAAAGTATGGTGTGTGCTTCTGCGAGTGAATGGAGATGTGAAAGGCGTGTGAATGATCAGTAATTAGGGTTGAAGCCTTGACGTGGCATTACTGCTCATGTAGGAAGTTAAATTATGGCACAAAAAGTACACATTTGCAAGAACTACACCCCTTGGCGCATCAAATGAGGGGCTGGATGTGTTTCTAGTACAAACCTGGAGTGTGCTAGACACAAATGAACATGTCGCTATGGATAGAAAAAACATATTTTCTAGCCAAAGCGACATATTCCATCATTATTTGTGCACTCAACTTTTGTCCTAGAAATACATGTAGACCCTCATTTGAAGCTCCAAGGGGCGTAGTTTCTTAAAATGGATGAATTGTCTGAATGAGGGAGAGCATGAGTTAATGTGTGGGTGATTTGTCTGAATGAGGGAGAGCATGAGTTAATGTGTGGGTGAATTGTCTGAATGAGGGAGAGCATGAGTTAATGTGTTTGTGTGTATCATAGATGTATAATTGTGGAAGGGCACATATGGCACTAGCAGGATGTTTGAGCCTTGGGGACCGAGATGGCACAGGCAGGGTGTATATGGGACAAAGATGGCAAATCTTATGTGTGTTATCTGGGTGCTGGCCAGGTTCTATGTGGGCAGTGTGGATGCCAGGGCTGGCTTTGGGGTGTGCAACCTGTGATCTATGCCTGTAATTTAGGGGGTTTTAAATATACCTTTAATGCTGTGTTTTTATGTGAATTCCAATTGATCTTTACCTGCAAAGCTGGGTTTCTGTGTTATTCTGTAGATCCATATCTGCTATGCTATGTTTCCATACATTATTTATGTATACCTGCAAATACAGGGTTTGTATGTCTTGTTCAGTTGATTAATACCTGCAATGCTGTTTCCATGTATTTATGTGATCTATACCTGTGATGCTACATTTCATATATTATTATTGTATACCTGCAAATACAGGATTTGTATGTCTGATTATGTTTATTTGATATATACCTTCAGTGCTGAGATCACAAGTGAATTTCAATTGATCTATACATGCAAAGCTGGGTTTGTGTGTTAATGTTTTGATCTATACCTGCTATCGGCAGCAAGGTCTAATATTTATATATATATATATATTTATATATATATGTATATCGGCAGCAGGGACTAATATTAATATATATCCGCAACTGGGGCTAATATTAATATATATGGGCAGCAGGGGCTAAATTACTTTTGGCAATATATATATATATATATATATGTGTGTGTGTGTGTGTTTTTTCAGTAATATGATTTAATGGTGGAAATTACTAATGCCCCCCCCAGTTTGACTGTGGTATCTTGTGTGCCCCCCCTATATATTGTTTCTAGAGTCGCCACTGACTGCGTGGAACAGTGCTGCTTACTATACCAGTAAACCGAGTGTACTTTGTCATAAACTGTAGTGTTTGCTTCATTCCTGTCTTATCTCATTATGCTGGATTCGTCCTCAGTCCTTATCATAAGCAAATCCCCCCATTTTCCCAGCAGCCTCCCTTCCATCTTATGGGTGGTGATTGGGGCCAAAAAGGTAGGTCTAGTCATACAGGGAGTCTGTCCCCCAAACACAGATCATACTACTTCATGATAAACTACTTCATTAACAGGTAGAAGATCTATAAATGTAACTCAAGTGCTACAAGGAGCATTTGTCGGAGAGAAGGGTTGTGGTTATAACTCTCTCACTTCACTAATCATTAAGAAAGGGCAACTCTGGCAAGTTCCCCCAGCAAGAAAGTCTGAGCTGGCCCTGTATAATGCATAAATCAATGGGTGAAGCATAATCTCACTGATTTAACCATACATTACAGGGCCAGCCAAGTTCTTTCTGCAGCAAAAGCTCAATACAGTCGAACTTCATATATTGTGAAGTCAAGGAGTATAAAACACAATTGTCCACTAGACTCCCATGACTTAAGTTTAACTTTAGTGAATATGCCCCATGTTGTGTCATAGAATGCACCATTTTTATAGCACCTCCAGGAATGAGTTGGGATGGTTTCCACCACCCTCTGAAGGAGTCCGAGTGTTTTCCCATTCCATGACATATCATTCTACATATCCGGTGTTGAAAAGAACAAGTAAATGATACCCAAGTGCTAAATTATAGCTCAGAAACTAAAATATATCGGTTCGCTAGCTTCAACAACATCTTTAATATATAAAAACATGCTAGTGCTTTTCATATATATCTGTGTGTGGATCGCTTTGCTTTCCACTGATCTCCCTGACTTTTTATTTAACGTATAGAGTCGCTACTGAAAGGCAGAGTTAAAAAATTCAAATTGTCTGTAATCCCTGTAATCAGTTATTACTTAGTTCTTATGAGACATTATCTGCATGACATCAGATGTAATATGACTTCTGCTTTCTCTTTAATAATATTTGTGTTCTTGGTATATTCAAATGAAATCATCAGATTCTGGATGATGGTTATATTATCCATGGTAAACGTAAATGAATTCAATTGTTCAATGCGCTTCAACTGATTGAGTATATCTCAGAGACAATTTAGTTAGAAATGACCCTATTTGATGAGGGAAATTCTATCTGTAGCCTTTTAATAAGCCAACATCACAAGGATTTCTTACATAGATACTGATGATAGAGACCATCTAGTGAGTGCTTCTTAAATCACTTTGTTAAGATATCTTTATGCATAGCCCAGGTACTCTTAATTCTATAATGTACATTACATTCTCTGGAAGTAGTTGTGCGTAATTCTTCTGGAGTCTTTAGTTTAAGTTGATACTTTTTATAATTATTATTATTTATTGTTTTATATAGCACCATCAAATTCCGTAGTGCTGTACAATTGGTGAACAGGACACAAGTAGTATGTAACATAACAATTTGACTTACGGGGACAACAGGTGAAGAGGGCCCTGCTCAAACAAGGTTATAATCTTTACTAGGATGACATGGAAAAATATATAAAGTTGCATAAACATTCAGACCTCAGAAGTCAATTCTTGATCTAAAAGGTCTTAAAAAGCTTATGTAAACTTTAGATATTTTTCTATGTTGGTATCAATTTCAACTAAAGATTCCATTTTCAAATTAGCTAATACAGTTTAGGTTCATCTCCCACATTACATCATTAGGGGTATGTATGGTGTTTTTAAAAATGTCTTACTACCAAAAGGAAAAAACCTTTACACTAATAACCTTGTGGTCATGGTCTCTTTATGAGATAGAGTCCTTCTTTTGTACCTGTACTCCCCAATGTCCCTTTTTCATCCCTTGATGTTCCTATTTTTTACGAACTTAAACATCACAATAGTTTGCATATGCACAGCGTGTATCCGTAAATTCAAATAATGTAAAAAAAATATGTTATTCTTCTTAAACAGTCACACAAATAGCTTAAAGATTTATGTACAGAGTCTTGCCCTTAGCCATAGCTACTACGCCATAAAGCTATCAATATGTTACAGTCACAGACATACTAAGTGACAGACAGCACAAGGTATAGGTTCTTTGAATGTAGTTATGCTAGAAACTTTGATGGTAACCGTTACAGGCTTCCCTTCACACCGGGGTGGGGGGGAGGGGGGCTACAAAATGATTCTGCTGTACTTTAGTGCCTCCTATGGGCCAATGAAGCAATATTGCCTCACCTGTAGATCAGAGGAACCAATTATGTTTGTTTCTCCATTTCTCTGACTGAGATCTGAAAGGCATTTTAGGATGAAAAAAACATTATTCCAAAAAAAGCATATTCCAGCAACTTGTGAAAAACAAAAAAAATCATACCTAGTAAGCTGTATTTTGTGTGTCATGCAATGTGTGATTGGTGCCTTCAAGAAGGATACAACTTTTTAATCATTTATAAAAACACATTATAACAACAGAAACAATATTATAATACAACTTCATGCAATCAAATACAATAAAATATAATTCAAACGTGAAATATAGAAAATTGTCTTGTCTAATATGGTGAAAATAGCCCATCTATTGCCAAATACCCCAAATATTATTTAGATATTAGCTTAGGGCCAAAGGACTTCCAGGACCCAACTGAACAAGCTCCAGTTCACTTCTATAGGGTAAGCAGCATGGCACACAAACAAGCAAAACTTTGCGGGGCCAGCCAGACATGTCTGGTTTGTATTGGATGGTACCCTTGGCTTCATTGTCTCTTATTCCTGTTAACATATTTCTATGTATACCCAGGCACAGGCCATTAGACCTCCTCTAGCTAAGCATGTCTAGAATTGCAATCCCCAGAAGCTGCCATGCTAGTTGGAAATCTTGTGACAAGCGTTTCAGAACCTCAGACATCTCCTTTCCTTTTCAACTGAAGAAGGAGAGATCTCTGGGGTCTTTTTCTATGTTGGCCCAATAAAAGCTTTGCGTTTTTGGGGGGCCAATACGCCAAACATTTTTCTTACTCTGTAATACAGAAATTCAAGTTCACACATGCCCTTAAAAAATGAATTCCTGGAGGAGTGGGATCAATTACTCAAGGCTGAAGGACAATCCTTTGTTAGATGACAAGGCAGTTTGTCTACAGCAAATAATGCTAAATATATGTAGTCTTCTACAAAGCTCCAAATTAAAACTGAAACTAGAGGTGTCAACAGGTCTGGCTTTTTTCCAGCTTCCACGAAGAAAACCTCTATTTCTGCGAAGTCTATGCACAGTTCATTGAAGTGCAATATACTGCTATTGTCAGGTGTTTATTACGCTGTATATATGAATGAAGCAGATCCTGAAAAACCATGTACATGTTCATGCATGAATATAAAAGCATGGCTTAGAGGGTCACATTAATATAAGTAAACGGACCTTTTTATGCAAGTGCGTCCTTGTGGACATGTGCCACCCAAATCTGTTTCATTGGCAGCGGTATCAGGTCAGCTCTGAATAGCACTTGGTTGACAAAGAGAACAAAAAGTTCTAGTTTTTAACAGAAAGAACATAGCAAAAAAATAAAATACATTTATTTGTATGGATTCTACCTGCACGTTGTTTCTACACCATGTGCATACCTGTAAACTATCCAGGTGAAGCACTGCTACGTGGGTTTCCAGGCACTTTCTTCTGGCAAGAGAGTGGTGTTTGGGATACAAAGCCGACAAACTGGTTTCTGTTGTTTTCTTTCATTTTTAGCAAAATGCACATGCAGCATGAATTGAAATCTGGGACTTTGAGGATAATGTAGTAACATCTTACATTTGTTCATTTAATATTTCTTCATTCTTATCCAGTAGTCCTGTGATTTTCAGCGCTCACTGGCTGCAAATCCAAAGCAAATAGTTCGTCTTCCATAACTAATCAGCTACCTTTTCAAGTGGCATTTTTTTCCCCATTGATGACATTTTATCATTTACATACTTAAAGATTTCTAAAACTGAAGAGCATTTGAATCACTACGCCTGATTTTGACAGATTTGCTCACTTAAGATTTCAAAATTAAATGTAACGTTTAGGAGGTTTAGCTTGGTTTATTAATAGTTCCTAAACATATAAAGTTTACACACACACACACACTACTATTCATAAGTTTGGAGTCACTTAGAAATGTCCTTGTTTCAGAAGTTTAATGATCATTAGAAAACCATTTTACAATCATATTACACAGCTAGACGTGAACCCCAAATTTTAAAGAGTAGTGTATATGATCAGCGTATATATATATATATATATATATATATATATATATATATACTGTAAAAAAAGGGACAAAGAGAGAACACAGAATCAGAATTGTCGTAACAAACTTCAGACATCCTTGAGTGATTAAACTTGTCCACTTGTCGACAATAAACAGGGATAATCCAAAAGCCAGTTAAAGCAAAATCAAGCCAGTACATAGGTAGAAATGAGGAGAAATGCCACCAGTTCCGGATAGACAATTAAGATGAATAAGAATTCCCGTGAAAGGGCTGGAAAGAGCTTTATTTCTGCAGCTCACTAGCATGTGTACCTAATACTCTTAATATTTTTGTGTTGTAATATTCACATTGCTATGAATTGTGCGACAATCTTCTAGACAGCTTCAAGGACCTTAGACATTATAATAATAATAATATAATAAGACATACTTACTAGAAAAAACACCTGGCATCTGAATGATAAGATATCAGCCACTTATTACATTCAATAAAATAATCAGCCTTTTATACGTAACAATGTCTCTAAGGGAATAGACATTGTACTTAAGGTTGGATAATTATAATCTATAGATTTTTTTCATCTGTATGTGTAATAATAAGTCTTAATTACTGTTCTAGTAAAAGAAAGATGGGGCATAGGGCCCTTACTGGGATCATATATCAATCAAAGAATATACGTATGGAGAAATCCATTGCATTGACTGGGGATTCGCTTTTCCAAAAGCCAATTATTTTATGTTTTCAGTAAGAGACATTGGATAACTCGAAGTATGATGTCATCACGCAGTAACACGGATGATTGTCTTTTAATTGCACAGAATGTGTGCACAGAGGTTGTAAATCCTAGTTAATGGTGTTAAAAGCAGAAAGCAGTAGAATCCCTTGTGGCCGCTGTGCGCAATTGGTGAGTCATGGTGATTCCTGATATAGTTATCTGTTTTATATGTTTGTATACAATTAGGAAGGGGAAACTTTTTTATTCCTAGTGTTAGATGAAGGATATGTTTTCAAAATATCGTGCTGTTTTTCTGTTCTAGTTTTTTTCATAATATAATGTTTTTAGGCACCAGCATATTAACCCTTTGTATGTGTCCTAGCTCTGTTATCTTAGACCGGTCTACTTGAAAAGCATATAAAATGATAAAAGAGCTTGTTGTGCGCATAGAATGGTTCCGTCTTAAGCCAAATAGTTTTTATGTGCGGTCCAATTCTACACTTCCACAGAAGATGTTTGCCCCATGCCAATGGACATGATTGCTATACTCTATGGCAGATGAAGACACGCCAACCGTTCATTGAATGAGAACATTATGATTTAACTAGAGGAGTTGCAGATGACCCATCAAATATCTTAAAACCTCCAACATGTAAATAGATGCACTTTCTCTGAGTGACAGCTATAATTTATTCCAGATAAATTCTTTGTAACACACCTGGGTATCAAAACTGTTTAATCACCAAGTAGTTTAAATTTCTTAAAATATACAACTATTCATTGAAAAAAATACCACCTTTGGGTTATTTTAGATAAAAGACTAGAATGTCAGTACCTGTGCTCTGTCAAGGATTTCTAGACTTCAGAAGAGAGTTTCTTCTGCATACGTATGAGGCAGACAGCCGAATGAATACGGTTTGACATTCCAGGCAAATAAGAAGTGAAAAAGTTAACTTTTTAGCCAAAGGAATAGCAAATATTCTTAAATTCTGGAATTTTTCGGGGCGTACTTTACTTAAACCAGCAGAGATGGATCAAAATGTACGTAAGGAAAGAACACTGTATTTTTATGACATGCTAAGGTGAGAGATAATTTTAGTTTGGTAGAACTAAATTAATTAGTGGGGGGCACGGAGAAGAGGAAAGAGACGTAAGAAAAAAAAATTTTTGAGGGTGAATTATTTTAAAATTGATTTTACCTTATTCTGGCAAAGGGAACCGTAACATTCAGTATCATTGCTTTATTCACTAGCCTTTCCATGTTAATAAGTATTGTTTGCACAGATTACATGTAACTCTAGAGAAACGCACCAAAACCTATTCAGCAGCATCTCTCGATTACAGAAACACCCCACATGTATAGGTTATTGTATAATTTTTGTAATCTTCAGGACACATGACATGGTACTCACTTCACTGCACAACAGCACACAGAATAGGGCAGGGTAGGCACAGAGAAAATAACGGGTAAACTATGCCAGCCTTTTGCTTTTTGTCGTGTAGCCGCTTTTGTGGGCCACAAATCCCACCCCATCATAAGCCTGGCTTACGAGTGGGAGATCAGTGGGATAAAAGTGTGTGTTAGAGTGGATGTTAGAATTCCCCGGTATGATAATGAACATCACGATGTCGGGGCCATGAGGCTTATAGGAGATACATATTCTGGCCATAATAGAAGTCAGAGAAAGATAACATGAAAACCTGGAGAAACGGCTTTGTCGAGACATCAAAAGTGTAGAATAAATGTGAAACCCGCACTATAGTTTGCTATTTTTAGGGGTAATCCCAAGAAACAACATCATATTTTTCATTAAGTATAAAATACAGAGCTGTATGCACCAACTTAGATTAGCATGAAAACTGGGTTTTGTTTCATTTTTCCCCATTGGAGACTTGTTGTTGTTTCTTGGGTTACTTTTCCTGCTTAAACACCATGATGAGCTGACTTTTTATGGCAATGCTTTTCTTAATAAGCTCACCCTTGCCTCTTGAGTCTCAAAGAGTCAAACTATAAGAGTTCCCTGGTGTGATTATATTACTATTTGGGGCAAAAGATGCAGAAAGGTCAATGTTATATATACAGTTCTGCAGTTCACATACCTATGTAAATATACATTATTTTATATACCTAAACATCTTTTCTCATTTTATAATACACTGTTAACTCCTTTAAGGCCAGAGCTGATTTGTATTTTTTGTACCTTAGTGATAATGGCTAACAGCAATCACACTCCATGATAGGAGTGTATTTGATGTTAGCAATCACACTCCTGATACTAAGTCAGCCAGTACATGCTGGAATCTGGGTATACCTGGGCATGATAGGATTGTGATTGCTGTTAACAATTATATATATATGTATATTAATATTGTTATTTAATTTTGTTGTCCAATTTTGGTGTGTTACTTTTAATAAAAGTGTGATGTTTTTTTGTTTTTTTTTTAAAGGTGGGGGGTCATTTTCGGTTTCGGCCCAGTGAATGCTGAATTTTCAGTTTCGGTCCAGAAATTGAATTTCGGTGCATCCTTAATATATACTGAGCCAGACACTGAAGTGGTAGGCCTACACCACATCAATGTTTAGCTTAGTATATAGTGATAGAGGTTATGCTGCATTATTGTCAATGTCTGGCTCAAGGTATAGTGATTATGCTGTACCACCGTCAATTTCTGCCTCAGTATATAATGATAACAGTTATGCTGTACCACCGTCAATGTTTCCCTCAGTATATAATAACAGTTATGCTGTACCACCATCAATGTTTGCCTCAGTATATAATAACTGTTATGCTGTACCACCATCAATGTTTGCCTCAGTATATAAAAAGTTATGCTGTACCACCATCAATGTTTGCCTAACGATAAAAGCTATGCAGTTTTGTGTGTGTGGGGGGTGCCACACACAGGATCCATCCCAGGTGCCAAATACTCTAGGTACACCCCCGCAGATATGCATCACCCATACTGCAGGGCAGCACTTTATCTAGGCAGGTCAGGAATATGTAAAAATCATTTATATCCTGGAAAACATGGCCGATGTGGTCACTCTATATAAGTGTAATTGTTAGTTGCCACCTAGAAATTATGGTGCCTCAAGCTCTGGCCCTCAGCTTGGCCGGATTGTGCACAAGGCTGTATTCTGACCCTTGTCTCCTGTTATAAAAGGTGATTTCATAATGGAGAGTCAATCAGTCAATCATGATAGCAGATGCTCTAATTTATTTAGTTTAATAATACATTTTAATACACAGACCACCCAAATAATAATATTTCTGTCTCCATTGCCATTTTGACTGCCTTTTGTCTGCTTGTATCTTTATATTTCTGGATTCAATTTTTCACAGTAAGGCACAAGGAATGGAAAATTCCCAGCTAATGAGAGATACATTTCTTTTCCTGCAGTGCAGAACTTTAAAAAAAAACGTTCGTTCCTTCCTTGGCAAGGAAGAAAAATTAAACTTGGATGAGATCTATAAATATTATATGCTTGGGGTGGCAGAGATACCTGGAGTCCTCATGCTTTGGTGGGTGGTTTGAAATTAACCGTTGATGGATTTTATGTTACGGGAAAAACATTATAAATATTAAATCACTGTCCTGTACAACTCATTATTAACTATTATTTTACTTTGCTAAATTTCTATACATATAGTAAAGTATATATATATATACATATATATATATATATATATATATATACATATATATATGTATATATATATATATATATATATATATATATATATATATACCGGTGTATATATAGGATAGGGGGAAACAATGGCTGTTTTACTCTTTTGCTTATATTTAAAATCAGTACCCAGTTTTAAAAATGTTTTTTTTTTCTGAAAAGTACTTGAATTTAAGAGTTGCTTTATTTAAACCATTATGCTTAATGTACAGAAAACCCCAGTACAATATTTTTAACTCACCAAGCTATACATATTACTTTGGGATAACCTATATAATCAGATGGATGATCAAAAACGGGGTACAGATAGTATTTATCTAAGTGTTATATCACTGTTTTGGATCTTAAAGGGAATGGAAAATTATCCTTAATGGAAAGGCTGTCCAAAATGTTTATATGAAGAAAGGGTATATTAACCTTATGATACAATATAAGAATTATTATTATTTTTATTTATAGTGCCATCATATTCCGCAGCCCTGGACAGTGGGGTAATATAATCAATTCTTTAGGGACCATGACATCCAGACTGTAAAGCAAAAGCAAAGGAACATCGACTGAGACTATGAGCACAGGAGATTCCACCTTTGGGAATGCAGAGGGTTCTTCACACTAAGAATGATAAAAAATCAACAGAGGTTCTGTTGAAAGTTACATTATAGATCTTCAATAGTCTGCATATTATATTACAAATATTAGAAAGTTATGTAAGAATAAACTCATAAACATATATTTGTATTAAGCTGATCTAAGAAAATGCTACATTTCAAAAGATCAGCAGGAACAGTATTCTTCTTCCGAATATCAATAGTTACTGATAGAACACAACGTGGCATACATTAACATGCAAATATTGTAACCATACACCCTAAAAGGGTTTCTCTTTGAATATCTCTTTGAGCTCAGAATGTTAACTGCGTATGAGTATATAATAGAATTTAGCAGCCCCTAAACGCGTCAGTAATGTGTACAGAAACAGCAGAAAGTGTGTCATAAATTATTTTTCATGCGCATAATATTTTCTTTTACTAAATGCCTTACCCGATTCCCTAAATGTCTATGAGAGAGTCATAGAAAGTAATATCAAAAGTACTAGTAAAACCCAATTCCTTTAACAATGTATCCAAGTAATTTTTTGCCATGAAAATTAACCTACTGCCGGGATATTGGGATGTACAAGATTGTGGACTTTTTTAGGGTAAAACTCAAGGTCCTACCGTATTTGCTCGATTATAAGACAAGGTTTTTTCCAGAGCAAATGCTCTGAAAAATACCCCTCGTCTTATAATCGGGGTCGTCTTATAATCGGACCTCAACTAGGTCCGACTAAGATACTAAGATCCAGATCCCCCGCAGCGATGCAGGGGACCTGGATCCTCCTGTGTTATGCCCCCCCCCAACTTACCGGTGCTTCTGAGTCCCTGGTGCTTAGTCCGGGGAGCGTGTAGAGCTCTACGCGAATCGCGTAGACAACTTCGGCTCAAGCAGAAGTTGTCTACGCGAATCGCGTAGAGCTCTACACGCTGCCCGGACTAAGCACTGGGGACTCAGGAGCACCGGTAAGTTTGGAGGAGGGAGGGGGACGGAGTGTTAAATGGGAGGCATAAGGCATTTCTGGACCCCACTCTGCCTCCAGAAATGCCTTTTAACCCTCTATATGCCACTCTGCCTCCTGAAATGCCTTATACCTCCCTATATGCCACTCTGCCCCATAATATGCCTTTTAATCCCCTAAATGCCAGAGTGGTATATAGGGGTATAAGGAAATTCTGGAGGCAGAGTGGCACATAGGGGGTCAAAAGGCATATCATGGGGCACAGTGGCATATAGAGGGTTAAATGGCGTATCATGGGGCACAGTGGCATTTAGAGGGTTAAAAGGCATATCATGGGGCACAGTGGCATATAGGGGGTATAAGGCATTTCTGGGGCAGTGTGGCAAGCCTGGGGGCAGATGTGCATAACTGGGGGGGCAGGTTGAAAAAAAAGGAAATAAAAACAAAATATTTTTCTCAATCATAGCTTTTATTAACAAACAATTGTTCACATAGTTTACACGAATTAACATTTACTGGTAAAACTTTTTTCCTATAGGGTCGTCTTATATTCAGGCTTTTTCTTTTTTTCATAAATTAATATTCAGATTTTGGGGGGTCGTCTTATAATCAGATTTGTCTTATAATCAAGCAAATACGGTATTTAAAAATATGAACACCATGTTCTATTACCTAATGCTTTAAGGCAACCAAATATTTAACTCCTTAATGACCAGGGCTTTCTTACACAATAGAATCAGATCAATTTTCATGTTTTTTACCATGTCTCTGTTTTGCAGTGTCCTTTTTCTTCTCAGGATACCCACATAAATGATATATTGTTTTTCTCAGCACAAGTAAAACTTTCTTTTGAAACGATGTTCATAAATGTAAGGCGTTATTTTTATTATTAAAATTACGCTTGTGAAAGATCCACATTTAATATAATGGAGCTCTGTTAGATCGAGCGCCATTTTGTTCAATATGACAGCTTGGGGTCACACATTTTCCCTCCAGTTGTCAGTTGTTCCTTTAACAACCTCATCTCTGATCCACCGACAGGGATTTAGCCCTCCTGATGCAATCAAGTTGATGACGTAAGGGATACATTCTTGGTCCTCAAGGACCATTTTTTGCGACCTATCCCCTATGTCCACAATCCTGAAGGGTTTAAAGAATTAATAAGACTTAACTCAGTTGTCTGTCATTAACTGAATCTTTAGGTCAAGAGTGTTCTGAATTGTTGATGGCTCTTTTAACTGCAAACGTTTGGCTTAGATTCCTTAGTGTACATTTCTGTTATTAGCAATACATTATCGGCTCGATGCATTATACCGCCAAATATTCAAATTAGTGCTTGCTCCAAGCCACATAATAGTGTATTTAAATGGATTTGACAAGTAAAAAACTGAACACAGACAACATAGCCTACCATTTCTGTCTACTTCAGTACACTGTAATTACTTCCGATCACACTTTCATCTCTTATTTTTTACTTTATCAATGGTGATGTTCCATTCCACACTATAATCTTCTTTATTAATAGTGTACACACATTAACATTTTTTTTTAAAAACAATATTCTTGAAGGGGAGCTTATTACTTGTATTAGTTCGAAAATATTGGGTTTTTTTGTTTAAAACCCCCAAAAATAGATCTAGTATGTGTTCTAACCATTATCTTACTAGGCAAACACGCCAAATCTTTATTATTATACCTGTGGTAAACAAAAGAATGACTTCATTTTAATCATCAAGCTGGACACTCAGATCAATGAAAGTCTATGGAGGAATGGAAGCATTGCCATAGAAAATCAGCTCAGTGTATGTGTGAGCAGGGAAAGTCACCCGAAATATCAGTAAAATCAGAAGAGACCATACATCAACTATTATCTTTGTAATACTAATTCTTCTATATAATACTACTAGAATCAAATGTAATATACTATTCCAAAGCTTAATAAGGATATGGTGTCATTCACTTTGCCTAAAAGTTTTTAAAACCAAATCTTAGTTTTGTGTAAATGTTTTACAAGATGTGACTGCCTACTTGATTTCCAAAATCCTGTTGAGTGTACGAATCAATTTCACATTCCATTTTAGTAATATATCTAGCATTTCTATTATTAATAGTGGAATGTGTTCACTATTACAGCGTTCTAGTTTTCTCTTCAAATATTATTTTGACTTCTCTACATATCATAAATCACTGCAGTCTACAAAAAAGCAGAATGCAATTTATATCTGTCTTTTTGTTTTTAAGAGCTCTGTTGCCATATGTTAATGTCATGAGGTTCTGTTGCTAAGCTCAAAGCTAGTGATGTGATAGAGCATCAATAGGAACATTCATAAGGAAAAGGGGGACATCAGGGGAGAAAAGAGTGAGACTGTCCTATTCACACTGGGGAACTTTCCATGTATGACCCGGAGTCTCTGAGTGAAGCTCCACTTCCCCAGATCTCAGGTCTTTTTCCACTTTCTCTCAGTGGGAGGAGCAGACTTTAGCCCACCCACTTTCCTTTCTACTCAGGCTATCTAGACCTAGCCCCACCCTTGTACATGGTTAGCCCTGCCCACACATGGCTATTGGCTAGCCCCACCCATCATTAAGCCCCTAACCCAGAATGGGAAGAAACCTAACCTCGGGGCTTTGGGAGGTTTGTATTAATAACGAGATTTTATCAAAAAATAATAGCTATTGAATTAAAATGACTGAAATCGAATCATGACAGTTATACCATTATGGGGATTTCACACCAACACTGGCATATTTTGACAGAAAGTTACTGATGTACTATTAGGCATGCATATAATTTGGCTTCCCAACACAAACACAGCATTACATGTATTGTAAAAAAAAAATTTGACGGATCCAAAGCTTATTTTTCGTGCTGATTGGAATTAAAAGACCAGAGCCGGTTTATGCTGCAGCTTTAGCAGGTTACTGCAGCCAGCAGATAGCGGGAGCATATGGAGATTAACTACACAAAGAACCAGTATCAGCATGTTTATTGAGTCGTTTCATTAGCAATACAAATTTTCTTTCTAATTAAAATGCACACCCATTATTTTGAAAAACAATCTTATTTCAGGCTTA
Organism: Spea bombifrons; assembly: GCF_027358695.1. NCBI lineage: Eukaryota > Metazoa > Chordata > Amphibia > Anura > Pelobatidae > Spea > Spea bombifrons. The sequence goes on along the minus strand of NC_071087.1, from coordinate 15,861,232 downwards.
AACTTAATGTAATAGGTACTACCGTGATATTTTTCTCCAGATTTATTTTTTTTTGGGTCTCCACTTAAATTATTGCTGATGAGTGCTTTGTATTAATTAGATATTATTTTTCAGCGACATGATTAAATGAGAGGCGCTGGCCCCATATTTCCAGTTTCTTCTGTTCCTCTTGTAGTATCATTAGTGGTGCAATTACATTGCAAAGGATTCTGGAAAGGGCTGGAAGATAAACATTCACGTGGCTATACCATCAGCATTATGTAGTTGTGCTGATAGCATATGAACAGCTTAAATGTAATTTTCTTGATAAATTACATTTTACAATTCAGTACGCTAAATAATTCAATGTAATTGTGTGCACAAAATATGTGTGTGTGTGTGTATATATATATATATATATATATATATATATATATATTATTTTTTTATTATTATTATTATTTTTATTATTATTATTATTATTTTTATTATTATTATTATTATTATTATTATTATTTTCTTTTTGTTAAATCTCCAAAGAAATTTGATCAAAAAAGTAAAGCACAACCTTTAGATATGCCGAAGGTGTGGGATATTTTTTCTTAAATATATGATAATGCTATTTTATTTGTGCTATATTAGATACTGTTATATATTGAATGCCATTATCTTTGTATGATCCAATTTATACTAGAGCATGCTTGTTTTCAGCTGCCATTCAATGATTCAGTGCTGAATGTGTCCGTTCTAGCTGAAGATACATGAAAAATGAGAGGAGAGCACATCAAAAATAATAATAAGCATAAAAAAGTAAAGAGGAAAAAGTGAGGTGCAATGTCAATAAAAATTAAAAAGTAAAAAAAAAAAACATTTATTCCAAAATATACAGAACACAAAATTGTTACATGCCTACAATAGAGAACCAATATTTCAACCCTATGGGGCCTTCATGAGGGTAAATTTAGGTTAAAAAGGCAAATAACAAGGATGTTAAATATTTATGTATTTGATGTCTATTATATTATCTGCATGGATGTCTACGCAAAAATATTACATCACAAGGATAGTTAAGATTTACCCCGAAACAGTAGACTTTGTGGAGGTGGGTAGGGTGTGATGCAGCTGACGGGTGGATAGTGCTGGGAAAATGTTCTGTTTTGGACAGAACGAGCTTAAAACATTGTGAATTGAGTAATGAGGCAGTTGATGGCCAGAGAAAGCTAAAGGGATAAAGGTTATAGCAATAGGTGTATCGTCAGCAGAGCGATGGTATTGAAATACCAATGAGATTATGAATGTATTGAGAACGTTGACATACAGAGAGATGTTGAAAAATTAGTTTATGAGGAATTCCTTGAATGAACGATACGTACAACTCGTATCACATGTGGGCAGTATATTTTAAGAAGCACTAATCACTGCACTATTGAATTGTTATTATCCTCCTTGTGGCTCCATCAGTGGGATCATCTTCAGAAATAAACAGCAGGGTGTGCTCAAAGGAACCGTGTTTATGGTCCAATAGTTTAGGTGGCGGTGTTAAAAGTTTGAGTTATATTGGTGTTTAATTTGACAAATAGTCATCAATGATTCGAACGAAGTGTTAGAAACGGCTTTATTGGGTCAATGTTACTGGGATATATTAAGTGATCGTATCGTCAAGAAACGTGCTCAGGACACACTAAAATTCTGAGATTATGATGACGGAGCTGGGTATACCATAGAGCAGGTGCGACCAAGCTAACCTCTACTCGGTATGAATGGTTTAAGACAAAATCTTTAAAGGAGATGCCCTCGAGTATAAGAATAACACAAGAGGATAAAGTAAAGCACTATCAAGTGGGATTTAGGGAAAGGTCACATGATAAAGTTTTTTTTTTTTATTGCTGGGAGGTAAAGAGGTAATATAAATTCCTAACATTTACTTGTTTTCAGAAGCCATAGAACCATTGATTGTAGTCTGGAAGTAATATGTGTGCGCTATGGGAAATTAAAATGTAAGAACTTACCATGACAGACCATTTACTAGTTCCTTAGGGTTATATACCAGTTGATTTTTTCGTGTCTAACGGCATAGGAAATGCAGTGATAAAGTAATGCTGACAAGAGTCTGCAATAAAAGTATTTCTGGCACCGTCGCTATTTAATTAGGGATATACAGAACATATTGAAGGAAAAATATGAGCTAAATAAATTGGATATGTTGGTAATTATGAATCCTCTACAGAACACTTTACCGCGTTCTTGTATTTTTTGTATCGGTTAACATTGCTATGTCTCTTCTGTATAAACCTTGATATTAAAACTTACACTAACTAATATTGTGTCCCAGAACAAAAAGCACTTAAAATAAACATGCATAAATTCAATTTTTTAAATGACTCTAATGGTTTAAGACATTGTAATCCTAATTTCATAGTGAAATTTATTAGAATGCAGAAATATTGACAAATAATGGTTTTCAGTTGCAAAGTTCAAAACAGAAACACACATTTAGTGGAAATGTTCTCTGAAATATTAACCAGAGCCTACAGGCTTACCATACGAAGGGAGAGCTTTCTAGCTTTCTGTTACACAGCGTGGACTCTAGTTGGCCACAATATAGTTAAAAGCCTTTGGTTGCACTGTATTTCCTTACAATTACCATCTACTTACACCCGAGGACTCATCAGGTGAAACAGAAAATGTGTCATGTAAACACTTTTATTTTAAGTGATAGTCGACTAGGAAGTATTTGGAGAATGCCCCATCATTCCATTCTTCTATGATAATATCAGATGCAGCCTTAGTATTCTGTTAATCACTGGTTTGTCAGAAATGTATTTTTTTAAGGAGTTGGAGGAGAGTGAGGAGAAGAAGGGATTTTTGGTTTCTGCTTAAATGGCAAGCTTAACACATCAGCATCACTTTGAGAACCATCACAATGGTCATAAATGTCATCATTAGATACCACCTATGCCTTGGCCGCAACTGCAAAGACGTGTTTTTGGACAGAGAAGAACAATGAACTACAGGCACCTTGTCTGGGGAGATCTTCTTGTGTGGCGCGCTCTAGTAGTGGTGATGATGACTATTGATGATGTTGCACTTTTCATAATAACACCGTAACTTTAGCCCTACCTCCTCTTGTCTGTCCTGTCCCTCGTCTTACCTGCTCAATCTATCTACTCTGTTCTACTGCACTTCCAGGAGTATTTGGAGAGGTCATCTAGGCATTAGGAAATATTTTTGCTGGGAGTTGTGCAAGCGTTGCAGTTTTTTTCCAGAAGGCAACATGATCTTCAAGTTTCTCAGACTGGAGACCGTGAAAAAACAATAGTGGTTGCACCTAGACCTTTGGCTGGGATGAAACCGGTGATGGTTAATGTAAAACCAGGCATGTACCAGGCATCATGGGACATCATGACTTGAAAGTTCAACTTGAAGAAGTATGTGAGAAGGTTGTTGTTTTGCCTTTGCCACACAATCCACAACGGATTATAAAAACTTTGCCTGATAAATAACTCATGGGCTTCTTTTGTCTATGTACGTCATGATACAGCCAACAACTGATGATGATTACTAGATAAATCCATACTGGATAAAATTATCAACAGATTCATAATTTATAACTCTACGCTGTTGGCATCTACGAATAGTACTAATTAAGACAAATGTTCCAGTGTTGCAATGCAGTATGTGTCCTGCCAGGAACAGCACACCAATAAAGTTCTGAGATACGCCATCAGCTTCTGCGGTCCTTTCATTCTCTGTTATTCATGCTGTGTGTCACAACATTTCTAATTCTTCGAACGAGCTTTGGCTCAAACGTCTGGCACAATTCCTCAGGGTTGTAAGGAAATAATTCCACAAAGTGGCATAAATTAATGCACCTAATTAACATGATGTTAATTATTTGTAAATTGTATGTTTGGATACACATTACTTGAGAGGCATATGTTACATTCAATGTTTATTGAAACAAGTGACTGTTAATCGTATCTCATGAGTGTTGCCTTTTAGAACGGAGTCAGCAAACAGCAGGCTGACTAGAAATAAAAATTGCCTCCTAAGGGAACGCAGGAATTATTGTGCATAATGAAATGAGTAACTAAAACAGCAAACTACCTTGAAACGTTAGCTGGAAAGAAGTTTTAAATCACCCTCATAGGCAATGAATGTTTGTATGAGATATTTCACATACTAATGCTGCATCAGTCTGTGTCTAGTGGTTTCTTTTATATTTGGGTCACCTTATGGTCCATCAGCACATCAGCACATGTAAAGAAAACTAAAGGATAGAGTGAAAGTTATGTATGTTTGTTGTAAGTGGTAGCATTCTGATGGGGTCTACATAGCGATTGCTACAAGCACTTGCTATAAAATGCTTCCATTGCCTTTCCTGGGTAAATGTAAGGTTGTCTGGTAGGTCAACACAACCATGAATAAAGAATGGTACCAGCACATCCCTTAAGAGCAACTTCTCCCAACTATCCAAGAACAGTTTGGTGACGAACAATGCCTTTTCCAGCATTATGGAGCACCTTGCCATAAGGCAAAAGTGATAACTAAGTGGCCCAGGGAACAAAACATCAAAATTTTGGTTCCATAGCCAGGAAACCCCCCTTGAGAACCTGTGGTCAATCCTCAAGAGCCGGGTGGACAAACAAAAACCCATAAATTCTGACAATCTCCAACTATTGAGCATGCAAGAATGGGCTGTCATCAGTCAGGATGTGGTCCAGAAGTTAATTGACAGAATGCCAGGGCGGATTGCAGAGGCCTTGAAAAAGAAGGGTCAACACTGCAAATATTTACTCTTTGCATAAACGTAATGCAATTGTCAATAAAATATTTTAATACTTGCTTATAATTATACTTCAGTATACCATAGTAACTTCTGAAGCAAACTTTGCGAAACCAATACTTGTGTCGTTCTCAAAACTTTTGTCCATGACTGTAGAGTAACTGTTAAAACATACAATCAAATAATCCAAAGAAATGGTCTGTAGTCATATTACAGTGTTGGCCATACCTTTTCTGTCTATTCCAGTCCAGCTATATTGTAAACTGCCATAAAGAAGATAACACCAAAACAGAAACACGTACAAGTGTAAATCCAAGCTAGTCACTCACCCCAATTAATACACACAAAGATTGGTATACTTCAGCCTCGAGGCCAGACGGTTTATATTCCATATAAAAGGTATGATAATCCTTAATCCAGTGAACATTTGGATTGCAGAAGATCATGAATAAAAGTCACTGGCCCTTTGCTGGAACAACAATTGAATGCATTTAGTTGGTGGGAGTCAATAGGTTAGGTTAGCTATTCTTTTTATCTATATTCCTATGAAATACAATGTATCCTGATAAGCTAAAAATTAGCAACTTTCCTAAAAAATGTATGCCAACATTTGTTCATTTCTTTTTAAATATATATATATATATATATATATATATTTTGCGAATCATAATGAAACACATGTAAACACGGTACATGCAATGATTGTTCATACATGTTCAATGCAGAAAATGATAACATATATACTTGTTTTATAGCTGACCATCTGTATCGTTATATAGAAGAATGCATCTAATTTTATGTCAGTGATATAATTACAATTTATGTTAAGCTGTGGCGTATCAGATGAAATGTTTTTTTGTATCACTGTTTTGGGGAGGAGGGTGGCTCTGGACAGGCCCAGTAATGAATTGGGTCACCAAGCTTGGGTCTCCTAAAGCTCTGTCCAAAGATCTGATGATTGCCAGTGTTGGATTTTTTGTTTTTTATGAACTAACCTCCAAGTTCAGCCCCAAAAAGTGCCATCATTGATCTTAAATCCACAAACATGTCTTTTCTGTACATTTATTTATTCAGTTCCATTTAAAATTGAGTCAATCATTGTGAAACATATCAATGCTGAATCATGCTAAGAATAAAAATTCACAAAATATGCAGCAATTATCAGGTCGGCTGTGAGGGAAAAGTTTAGGAGCTTAATTTCTATCCTAGCAGAATGAATGTCATTTATAAACTACATTCATGAAGCTCTATCAAACTGCTCACAGTCCACTGAGCTGTTATGCATTTATGAAACCTGCAAGATGCAAGCGTTCCTATTGCAGAAATAAATCTTCTTCATCATTAGCTGGTTTTATTCTGCCTCACTTCTGTAGAGCCATTTATCTGGGAATGTAACAGGCCAATTAATAGGTGATAATATTTGGTGAAAGAAAAAGTGTATCATTAAAAGTGAGCCTGTGAGTTAGAAAGCTTTAGACTCGCACTGCATGGATAATACACATTCTAAACAGATCAATATTCCAAACGAGACAAACATAGAATAAATAAGGATGGTATTGGTAAGACCAGGTTCTTTGAAGAATTCTGTGGGCTTTATGTATGAAGCAATTACCAAAATTGGCCTAAATAGAAAAAAAGAATTTTGTAGCAATGTATAGTTTTACAGACTTTTTGTAATCCTTACTGATAAACAGCAAATGTAACAAAGACTACCAACTCCTAACACCAAACCATATGGTCTTATGTGCCCAATGTCAACAGTCAGAATGTGTTGAACATTAGTATAGTTCTAATCTTGTTTAATACCGTTAATTTATAAGCGTGCATAAAAATGTTGGCTCTCCATCTTTTTCAGTAAGGATGGTTAGATTTACGATAATCCTGATGGACCCAGGATAAAAATTATCTATGAATTATTCATTTCATTCATTCTGCATGCCAGGCGAGGTTTTCCTATGTTGAACCTGGTATCTGTTCTACCATACATTATTGGAAGCTAAAGGTCCGTCTATGTTGAAACTAGGATGTGTTGTACTGGTTGATGGTGGTAGGAGATGTCCTTCCCTTCTGAACATATGGTGTGATGAACTGACTCTGGGTGGTAGAAATGGCGCACCCTTACTGTACCTAGACTGTATCACCCTGGTGGGAAAGGTTCCTTCTAGGGTGAATTTGCTAGACATGGAATGGTTGTGGCAAGGGTTCTCCGATACTTAAGTGGCATTGTCTTGCTCCAGATGTGTGTGGTGGCACAGGTTCCATGCTGAATCTTGGAATTTGGAATCTTGGACATTTCTGTGAGTAAAACTCACCTCACTAGTCAAATTGTCTAAAAAGAACCCCAAACAAATAGTGTGCCTTATTGTTTAAGCTCTTACTTATGGGTCACCAAATTTAAAACTGTGAATAGAAAAAGAAAAAAAAATGCATGTACATTGAAATGCTTCTCTAGCTACTGCTCCTATTTTCCTTGTAACTCCAGACAAGTTTCTACTCCGTTTGGTTGGAATATGTAAGTTAATTACGTGGAAGTGTAAATCTGGCTGCCGCATTCTATCTTCCCTTCGTATTGCATACGCTTTTTGCCTGTTTCTGGTATCATATCGCTTATTTCCTTCACTCCTACTAAAAGCACACAAATACATAACTAATTGCTTGATTCACCAGATTTTATTTCAAAAACTGAAGAAATCCATTTTAGTAGAAGACTCAAGATGGCCAACTGGTTTTGTCGACATGCCTACATTTTTATAATAAAACTAAAAAGATCAAATATTAACATATAATATTCAAAATTGTAACCTTTTAGATATTTAGGTGTAACACAGACTAGTATACTGTGTGATCCTACTGCAGTTGGAAGAGGTTTTTATGATTTCTTTTTTCTTATGTTTTCACTTGGTTGACTAAGCTGGTCAAAGCATCTAGCAGAGGATCTTCCAATAAGTGACCTTGGGGAAATGGTAGAAAAATACAGTATTAGGAGGTTGTGGAAGTGCAAGAGTCCCAGAAAGACCAATTATACAACCATACAGTTATTTCAATAAGAAGCAAAAATATACAGCTCGGTGCTTAGACAAAGCAGACACGCTGCCGCATTCCAAGGGAGAGATAAATTATAGTCAAACATCAAGGGTATAAAATAAAACAGAACAATTGCAAGCGTGCTTTTCTTGTGCCTGCGTAGTTACAGGATAAGAATAAGAATGAGTCTAGATATAAAAAAAAGGTTGTGGGATATAGTGATCACAATTTCTATATGAAAATGAATTTGGAAACTAAGGGTTTTATGAAGCATATTTCATAAAAGATTTAAAAAAGGGGATTCCAACAAAAAACGCCCAGACATATATGGCAATATATGTATCCACAGTATATTTAAAACTACAAACTGAAGATATATTCATTATTATGATAATATTCCCTAAAATAAAAAATTATCCTGAAAAACATGAGTTCTTAGTAAGTAAGCGTGTTATCAGTTCAAAAGGCAGCTTTTATGAGGGGGGTATTGATTATGTTTTTTAATATATTTAAATTTAATTAATCACTAAATATGTTTATAGTACACCATGCATACTATATTGGAATTTTAGCTCACATAATGTTATGGCAATATATATATTGGTTAAATATATAGCCTATCCATCATAGGCACTTATGCATACGATAGCGGAGTTTAACCTTTAAATTAACATTTTTTTCATAAAAAGCCATGGGTGCAGGCATAAGAATCCCCTTTATGTATTTACTGTCTTCCCCCATCTCCAGTGATTTGTCGTGCATGAAATATGTGAGTGGGATACTCGGCAGCAACCAGCTTCAGCTGGCTTGTGTACAATTCCAAGGGGTCTAACAAGACCCCCATACACATGTGCAGAAATCATTCCTATTAATTTTTGTGGGAGCAGTTTTCTGACAGTGATTGGCAGCCAAAACTGGCATAAAACACAGAATGCAGAGGGCACGTTGCATTTTACCAAGGTCATTTGTTGTTCATTTAATTAAAGAAATTGACATTAAAATACTTACGAAGCTTAGGGTAGTTCATTGTGGCTACAGTGGTCGCATCAACCATTAGTGAATCTGAAGGTCTATGGCTTGCTGTTCTTAAAAATAAGGCCAGAACACTGTAAGATCCTGAACTTTTCACAGTGGCAGGGAGACCTCCATATTGCTGCATGTGAGATCAGGCAGTCTAAATGCTTGTTCTGTGCTGACAGATCCGGCGTAGCACCTTTAACTTCGCTTTGGATCTGAAGAAGAGACCTTTGAAGTCACTTCATATATTGGCCCAATAAAATCTATCAACTTTTGCTACAAACAACACTTTCTGTGTTTTGAAACTTAAAGGGCGTCTCATACGGGCAAAAGAAATCTCTTGCACTCCCTTTCCTTTGAAACTGCAGGACAAATAATCTTTGTCCAGTCTGAGTAGGAATTTTAAGAAATTGGGTGATCTGAAAGGAATGAAAGTCTACAACTATAAAATAATGGAAATAATAAAATAAGTGGGGATTTGGAACACCCCCCCCCCTCAAACCATCTGTACACAATATGAAACTTGAAAATCTACTTAAGTGGGAATAGCGGCCGTTTTTCCCTCTTAATATATATGAACATATTATTTCATGTGTACTATCATATCTGTTCTACTGATGTAGCCCAGTAGACAAAATAATTGTAGCTTTCTGAACTAAATCATGTAAATCTGCTCTTATTGCCATGCCTGGGAACTTGTGGGCTCTGGCTACCCAGAGCCTACCCTGATGTCAGTGGGCAGTCATGCTGATGTTGGTGGGCGGTACTGCTGCCACCAGTGGGCGGTCAGACCGACATCAGTGGGTGGACCCGCCAACGTCAGTGGCTGGTCATGCCGATGTCATTGGGCAGTCTCGCCAACATCTGTGGGCGTTCCCTCTGACATTGCAGGAATCACCCCAGTTTAAAAGGGAAATGGGCAGGGACTGGGGCTGTCAGGACCCAGCTCCCATGACCCAAGGGATTCGGGTTTCAACCCAGAGAACCTGAGAACCGTTGCTTCTTCCGGAGTTCTTTGGGCAAAACATGGAGAGTTCCCATATATGCTTATTGCTCTACCTAGGAACTTTGTAAAGGAGCTGATTCTGAGCCTCTTGAAATATTAACCCCTTTAACAGCCTATTGGAAAGATTCTATGTAGTGACTGGCCAATCGTGTTAATCAAATGGCTCCAATACCAGTCATCATGGAAACCTTGACTTGATTAAGACACTTGATTAAGACACTTAATTGAATCACCAGCATTCAAGCAGAAATATCAACCATAACATACTGGTAGTAATAGCACCAGCTAGTAGTCTTATCTATGATCACAGCTGTGTAAAATAGCAAGGAGTGGACTGTAGACTGTATGACCCTTCATTGGAGATTGGAGAAAAAACCCTGATTTCCAAAAAAACAGTGGGGGTCATGGGGCAGTTGAGGAGATCCTCTGATCCTCCCTGACTGACCAAAGAAGCTGTAAAATCTAAGGAGTTTGAGCTGTTGCTGCATTTACCACCATTGCAGATCCCACATGCCCACTTGGCAACACTGGGGCAAAGGGTCACGAGATGGCCCTTCAAGTAAGGTGGATAGAGGCCATGCAACTTACCCTGCCACTTCTCTACCTGACCAGTCCCTCCCTACCTTGATCCTCACCCCCTCCCTAACACAAGTGTCCTAATTATAAATCTGTGAGCTGATATTTAAGAAGTCTCACACATTTCTAAGTACATTTCACTGGCCTTGATCAGTTGTTCTTGCAAGAATTGCTCACTAGGTCTGGCCCGTTATAAGCGATGTCAGACAGCTCGAATGTTCAGCTAACCTGCAAACTCCTGCGGATGTACAGGCTAGTTAAAACATCACTTAAGCATAATTATACACATTTATTTCACTGTGAAAAGATCTAATAGCAAATCAGAATCATATTTATGACATTACGGGTATTTAATTGGATTATTTTAGACCTCACGACTAACAATACCAAACTGATTGCACTACTTCTGTAATATTACGCATATTTGCCAATTTTAACCTATCAAAATGAGTAAATATATCTAAAACAAAAATGTTTTTGGTGAAAAACTAAAATGGGCATTAGAAGAATAACAGATTGCAGGACAGAGTGATCATTAAAGCATTACAGATGCCTGAGGATCGATCCAAAGTTATTTTAACGATTACTGGCATTTTAATAGTATGCTTATGTCACAATGTATTTGAACTTTATTTAAAATTATTTAAATACGTTTACTGTTTTGTTTTGCTGTTTTTTAATGTATTTTGAATGTTTTACTGTGTTCAGCGTACACATGATTTCCAGGTCCAATATGGTTCTCCTTTTAATTGTAATTATTATTTTTTGTATTGTTTGTACTTAGTTGGACTTCATCTTAACAATTAAGCTTATAATGACGTAACCATTCCTATTTTTACATTTGATTTGTGTAATTTTCCTCTAGCTATTGGAAGGACTCTTATTCCGCGATACTTTAGCACAGTGTTTGAAGGGGGTGTTACGGACCTGTATTACATTCTCAAGCATGCCAAAGAAGCATACCACAACACATCTATCACAGTGGACTGCGATCAATGCACTATGGTCACACAGCACGGGAAACCTATGTTCACAAAGGTAACTTTATTTTGTTCTTTTTCATTGTTTTTTGGTTTCAGATGAGATTGATTATTGCTCTTGAAAATAACACAGCTCAAACCTGCCATTTTGTTTCCGGGATTAATTTATCTTTCCTTTACACATACATTGTTTTGAGAATATATACTCGGGTCTGTATAGGGTCATTTTAGGACAAATCTTCATTCCACTAACTGGGTAAGTAGCAGAGGCCACTGTACTAGAACTAACTGGATTACTGTATGGCTCTTCACATTGAGGGCAGTAAAGCTGTGGAATGCACCACCCATGGAAGTGGTAGCTGTAGCACTGTGGGTGCTTTAAAGAGAGGGCTGGATATAATTTGTAATGGTTATAATGGTGATGTGCTTCAAACTTCATCCAACCGTATCTTTATGGACCTTGCTTTGTGCTGGAATCCGAAAGTGCCTTCTCCAAACTATACACTAGTTGGACAAAAGTATTGGGACACACCTTTTAATTATTGAATTTCAATAATAATAGGTGTTTCAATCAGACCCATTGCCACAAGTCTGTTTGTGGGAACAGTTTGGGGAAGGCCCTTATCTATTTCAGTATGACTGTGAACCCAGTGCAGAAAGCTAGGTCCATAAAGACATGGTTGGATAAGTTTGGTGTGGAAGAACTTGACTGGCCCGCACAGATGCCTGACCTCAACCCCATCGAACACCTTTGGGATAAACTGGAATGGGGATTGCGAGTCAGGCCTTTTCATCCAACATCAGTGCCTGACATCATAGACAAAACTGATTACTAAAGATAACTACCTGTATGTTGCTATAATACACGTGGTAAGAAGATTATCTATCCCATCATGTGCTTGACCTGATGTCATATTCAGTCTGCTTCAGTAAATCATAAAACAGTTGGCGATGTAACGGTAAAGTGCATTATGTCATCAGAGGCCTTGTCATTCAACTTGGAAAACCACCCATGGCAAAAATTGAAGGGGTTTCCCTATCCAACCAAGCATAGACTATATACCGTCCCGATATATGACCTGTGTTTGTGTTATATGCATACTGCAATTGTTTATACATGTGAAATATATAATTGACTCAATGGATTAAGTAATGTGATTATTTTCTGTTTTATGTAAGTGTCGTTAAGAATGCTAAAATGTCTATTATCTAGTCACTAAAGGAAGAGTTGTCTGGAGAGTTTGTAGGAGAGTTGTGGTTACAGTCCCTCACTATTCATTGTAAGGGCTAACACTGGCAGGTTTTTCCACCAGGTAGCTCACTGGGTTAACCCTTTCCAGATGCAATTAAGTAGCCGAAAACCCCCAACTTTCCTGCAAACTCTCCTGTCAACTCTCCCTTTAGTGAATAGAGCAATCTTCCCAGCCCCTCTCAGCACATCTTGGTTGAGATTCAGTGTACCTCCTCTTCTTAATAATTAGTAACAGGGCCAATAAAACATTCAGGATCTGATAGCCTTTAGAACATTTTTTTTCTTTCAAGTGTTAAGGTGGTTATGTATAAAAAGTGTATTTTGTAAACCTTCAATGGTGGACTTATCACTATAACAATCAATTGAATGTTTAAGCTGGTTGGAATTATACACTACGTGACCAAATGCATGTGGACACCTGACCATCACACCTACATGAGCTTGTTGGACATGCCATTCTAAAACTTTGGGCATTATTATGGCAATTACCCCCAACCCCCTTTTGCTGGTATAACAGCTTCCACTCTTCTGAGAAGTGTTTCTGTGGAATTTGTGCCTATTCAGCTAAAAGACCATTCATGAGGCCAGCCACTGATGTTGGATGAGAAGATCTGGCTCAAAGTTGATGTTTCTATTAATCCCAACTGTGTTCTATGGGGTTGAGGTCAGGGCTCTGTGCGGCCAGACAATTTCCTCCACACCAAACTCATCCAACCATGTCTTTACGCAGAGGGGCACAGTCATGCTGGAACAGTAAAGGGCCCTACCCAAACTGGTGCTACAAGGTTTGAAGCATAGAGTTATCTAAAATGATTGTATGCTGCATTACCCTTTACTGGAACTAAGGGACACAAAACATTGGATGTCACTGAGCTCTTTAGTACGACCCATTCTACTGCCAACATTTATCAATGGAGATGGCTGCCTATGGGCAGGGGCTACCATGTATGTTTGTTGATATAGTGTATTTTCCTCACCATTTTAATGTCAGAAGGATACATTTTCTAAGTTATGTGCTCTGCCTTTGGTATAATAATGTTTCCATATAAAACATTGAAGAAACATCTCCTTTAAACCTCCTTTGTACTGCATTTTTGGCATAAATATATTTACAGAAATGTCCTTCCTTTACCAAAACATCCTCCATTGTTACCAGCATCATCTCCTATATATCTGTGGCAGATTTGCAATCTATCATTTTCTAGGCCTGTTTGTAGTGAAATAACAAAGTGCGATTTCATTGTTGAGAGATTTATGTAAGCAGCTAACTGTCGAGGATGCGAGGGTATTATTAACCCACGTAATGTGAAAGGGACAGAAAATGTGACCTAACCTCCGAGAAAACTAGAAGTGCTATAAACCATAAGCAATTACTTGCTCTGCAGACAGCGTGTCAGTAAGTGACATGTACAACTGTATAAGGTAACATGCAGGAATCTGTTAACCTGAGGGATTTGTATTCAGTCATCATCGATTAGGAGCGGAGATCCATGACAGACAAGGTTAACGCCAGCTCTGTCCGTAAGAGTTGAGAACAAGATTTGTTGGTGATATACAGTATACAATATATTTTATAGAACCTAATGGATTCTCTCTCTCTCTCTATATATATATATATGTACATGGAGTATAGATACATTAAGTTGTTTTGCCCCTGTTCCGAGCTATTGCTCCCATTTGGTATAAGATAATTGGCAGAGACAGCCTTTGTCGGGTGCGGAGAGGGGGAGTTTGTCAGAGCAGCGGCTAATTGTTATGCTTGCTTTTCCACATAATACCGCAGAATCAGCTTCCAGCGAGTCCCTTAGCAGATCGTGAATCCAACTGCAAGCAATCCGTGCCATTGGCACACTATCCCGCTACACAGAAAGAGTCTTAGATTCACATAGATACACCATGAAGAGAAAAGAAAGCTGGGAGAAATTAGTTTAATAGTGAACAGCCTCAAATAATATGTACTGAGTAATTAAATGTTGGTGTATAAAAAGTAGAAAATCCAAATGTAAAAGTGATGGTATGCCTATAAAAAATAAAATTACCGGTATTAAAAAGCAAAAAAATCAGCATAGAAATTGTATAAGACCATGTCATGGATGCAAAAAAAAAAGATACACATTTGGTCTGTAGTTGTTTTTGCAGGAGTAACTTTCTTCAAAGAAAGGGAATCAAGGCGGCAAAAATGGTTTGTGGAACGTTTAGCCGTTTGATTAATGCCCTGTTACTAATAAACAGCTTGCTGGACCTCAAAGGCATCACTGAGACAGTATAATATTTTGATGTTTTTTTTTCAGTAAAATCACCAGTGTTTCACTCAGAAATACCGTATTGGCTCGAATATAGGCCGCACTTTTTTCCCCCACTTTAAGTTTTTAAAGTGGGGGTGCGGCCTATATTCGGGGTCTAGCGCCCGACGCCCGGGACATGCAGTCCCGGGCGCCGGGCAGGCAGCGGGGTTAGGATACAGATCCCCCGCAGCGGTGCAGGGGACCTGTATCCTACTGTCTGATACGCTCAGACAGCCTCCCCTGCCAGCACTTCCCACGGGGGGGGGGTGCCGGCACGGGAGGTTATCTAAGCGTTTTACCTTTGCCCACCCCCGACTTACCGGAGCAGACTCCCGGGTGTCTTGCGGGGCCGGCGGGAGACATTTACGCAATACGCAAATGCAACTTCCGGTAACGGTACCGGAAGTTGCATACGCGTATTGCGTAGATGTCCCTCGCCGGCCCCGCAAGACACCCGGGAGTCTGCTCCGGTAAGTCGAGGAGGGGGGGCAGAGGAGGACAGCGGCAGCGTATCGCGGGGAGGGAGGACAGCGGCAGCGTATCGCGGGGAGGGAGGACAGCGGCAGCGTATCTCGGGGAGGGAGGGCAGCGTATCTCGGGGAGGGAGGGCAGCGTATCTCGGGGAGGGAGGGCAGCGTATCTCGGGGAGGGAGGGCAGCGTATCTCGGGGAGGGAGGGCAGCGTATCTCGGGGAGGGAGGGCAGCGGATCTCGGGGAGGGAGGGCAGCGGATCGCGGGGAGGGAGGGCAGCAGATCGCGGGGAGGGAGGGCAGCGGCAGCGTATCGCGGGGAGGGAGGACAGCGGCAGCGTATCTCGGGGAGGGAGGACAGTGGCAGCATGTTTTTTTTGGTGCTTTTTTAAAGAAAAAAAACTTTTTCTTTAAAAAAGCACCAAACTTTTAGGGTGCGGCCTATATACAGGGGCGGCCTATATCCGAGCCAATACGGTACTTCTTGTTTAGTTTAATGGCAGCCAGTGCCACTTAATGGCAGGCGGTATTTACTGTCTACTGCGCATTCTCCCTTGTTCTTTTTTTAATCTCCCCCAACACTGGTCCTTGCCAGCGGCAGGCTAGCCTGACAAAAAGATATAATGTCATCCTATTGAAAGAGATGGGAACTAAGCGGCGCTCTGGAGCGTGGGGAAAGCTGTTGGGACTTAACAGTTTTAAAAACAAATCCAGGACTATTCCTTTAAGCATTGTATCCTTAAATCACGCTCTCCTGTTACCAAGTCTGCATCTTGTTTCTCTACATGAAGCATTTGCCGACATTTTTATTTTTATATTAATACTTGGGCAGCCCCATAAGATATTTATAATGAAGAGGTTTTAAAGAATTTTAAGAATTCCAATGGGTGTGCAAAAGGTGGTCCCTGGAAAAATGTCTTTTGGGGTTTCCTTTTGCTAGTTATATTTTCTTCCTCCTTATTTTTCATTGTTAAAATTTTCCACTTTTATCCCATCTGGTACTGGCCACAGTAAATATCTGAAGTAGACTGCAAATTTAGTATGCTTATGTGTAATAGACTCATACATTCTGATACGAATGTCCAAAAATGAGTGGGGGGGCATCAACAAATCAAACAAAGCTGAATGCTGCAAATGTATATTTGAATTTATTTTTACGCACCCACCGTTTGTCACGCTCTAACTCTCTCACACTCTGTCACAATCTCTCTCAATGTGTCCCTACCCTCTCTGTCTCATTTTCCATGACTGAACGACTTGTTCTCCTTTTTTCATGTTATCCACATCATCATACTACCATGTGCACCACGTGTGCAACCTCACTCTGGATTGGGGAAAAAGGTGAGGTTGTCCACATGGTGCGAGTCAAGGCTCTGCCCTGTTTTGCAAGTGCTCCAGGAGGACAAAATAATGGGACAGAAAATCTGTGGAGAAAAGAGAGAGTGAGAGGGTGAGAGAGAAACTTTGTTTTCAAATAAAAAAAGCCCTCCAAACAGACAGCGCAGTAATTTGAAACATTTTTGGTCCATGTGAACAAGCGTAATGTGTCATTTCTTACTCTGACAAACTTAGCCAAATGCTGTTCTTGTGGGCCACATACTGGCACCATATAAATAATTGTAATGCAATGTGGAACCTGAACTTCCCTTCCCAAAGATTTAACGAATGATGTTCCTTTATAATACAGGGTTCACACCCAGGTAGACTAGTTAGTGTACTCTCTGGTTGCCAGATTAATAGACCTGAAATGAGTTATCTGACTGTCCGGGACAGCACTGTTCCAGAGCTAAAGTGACAAGCTCGCTCATCACCTCACAATGTAACAAGGGCAGTCCAACAAGTTATTTAATGGGACATCCCATCCCCTAAGACCTAAAAGGATGGGGAATCCTGACATTGGGGAAACTTATGTGAACTCAGCTCCTGAGCGGCGTTCCCTTAGGAGCTCTAATTGAAATCCATAGCAACTCAGAGGACCCTACATTTGACCCTGTAAACATTCAGAGACACCATTTGTTCTCCTGTGGTATTTTTGCCTGGGCATCATATATCATTGTGAATCCATATTTTACCTATGATAGTGTGATAAGACAAACAAGTTATTTAATGGGACATCCCATCCCCTAAGACCTAAAAGGATGGGGAATCCTGACATTGCTCAAATTGGGGAAACATACGTGAACTTAGATCCTGAGTGGAGTTCTCATAGAAGCTCATATTAAAATCAGTAGCAACCAAGCTCGGAGGACCCTGTAAAAAGTCAGAGACTTGTTCTCCTGTGGTATTTTTGCATAGGCGTCGTATAGCATTGTGAATCCACGTTTTACCTATTATAGATTAATAAGACAAATATATATTTTTCCTCAATACTTTCCTTTTTTTAAAACTTTTTTTTATCAATTACTCAATGTCTCCGCCATTCCTTTCTTTAGTTTCTACCTCGGTTAGTATGAAAAGGTTAATATTTGAATTGTTGTGTTTTTATGCATTTTTATGTGTTCTGTAACTTTTTAAATTAAGGGAAATGGCAGCTGAATGCATTATTGGAGATAGGATGAATATCCTATGCTTGCCAGAGGAAGGAAATAGTTAACGAGCTATTGGTTCAGTGCAGAAATGTTCTTTTTTAGTTTTCTTTTCCCTGGTCTAGTCTGGAGCAAGCACGTGATCCTCTGAATGACTGCCAGCCTCTTTCTTGTTGATCCTCCGGAGACCATCTGTGCTGGGGGCATTGATTAGAGTGTGTCTGCGGGGATTACATCTTTTCTGTTGCCATGCCAACTAATCAGCTGATTTTGGTTACCACGGCAACAAAATGTCAGAGCTCAGAGTACGGAAACATGAATTCAGCACAACACAAAAAAAAAAATCTTTTTCTTAATTGGAACCTTTAGAATTGGGATTTTTTTCTAAATATGTTTTAAAATTGATGGCTACGTAAGAGCCACATTAATTATATCGGCACAAATGCATTCTTTTCAAGAGAAATAAAATAGCAATCTCTGCAGGTTATTATTTATTTTTTTGGAGAGGTACTTAAAGTATTAATTTTATATTTTTAAGCTATTTTTCCATGAACATAAACTAACAACGTCCCTTAAGGACTATGTTTCTTGCAGCTTTACAGATCTTATAGGGAGGACATTGGTCTTTGATCTTTAACCATGTTTTCTCTAGACGGCTGGAGATGGGTGGGTTTTGGGACAAACATTAAATAATTTGACCCCTTCTATAAGTGCCTTTTCTCCACCACGTGCAGTCCTTTCTAAAAACAGCTGTATCAGAATATTTTTGCCTAAAAAAGAAAGAAAACATGAGCATGAGTTTTTTTATTAGAGTGCAAATACCGGTAGTATTACAGTAAGCATTATTATTATGGTCAAAATATTTGTACCATGTTTGCCGTGGCAAAAACCAGGGAAAAAGTGGAGTAAAAATGCTGCCTTTTATTGGCTAATTGAGAGTTTGATTGCAAGCTTTCAAGACCAAGTTGTTAGGTCCTTTCCTCAGGGCACATCAGTTATTGAGGACTACATCTCAAGCTGAAGTCAACAAAAAGCTCATCAGCCTATTATTAATATAAAAAAACAATGAATTCTATTAAATGAATGTGTTTTGATTGAGTGGAACAGGTATTAGAGGGGGAGCCCTTGTGACAATCATGGAGCTGTATGTGGGCACAGATGTTTTGAGCGTCTACTTTTTGGGTCTATAAAGAAACCACTCTTGCTGCATAACTTTTAGATCCTAACTGTTACACTGTGATTGCAGTCAACAGCTGGGATCAACAAACTTACCTCTGAAGAGATGTTTAGGTCAATTCTTACGGTTTCTAAAACTTTGGACGTGCCCGGATTAACATTTTCAAAACCCTTTAATCCTCTGTATCCCAGCAAACTCCATAACACTTTATACATTTCCTTGGTTGTTTAACCCCTTAATGACAAAGCCCGTGCATGTACGGGCTCAAAATGCATTGTTTTCAATGGGTTTAGGGACCGCCCATTGTCCTTAAGGGGTTAAAAACATTGATAGCTTGTATCGTGTTTAATTTGGCCCAGAGATAAACCATTAGCCAAGCCGGAAGATGGTAAATGGATCTTCTGAAGGTAGAAGGGAAAACGGATCTACGGATGAAAATATCGGATTAAAAAGGGGAACAAATATATCAACGGATAAAATTAGCTACAGGGCCAAACTGGTGTTAAAGAGGCAGCCCTGGTGCTTTAAGGCAAGTGGCCGTCTGATGATGTCAGCGTGGCCGACGGCTGAATATGTGCGAGCGCCCAGTATGTTTTTATGCTCATGTTGTGTGCAGCTGGGAACTTGTCAGATGGCCGGTCCTGGCCTGATTGGCTGAAAGTCAAATGGATCTACTATAAACAATGATAAGGAGGCGGTGAAGCTCATAAAACTTTGAGAGGTTGGCAACTAGATCTATTAATGGGCCCATTCAATTCAATTTAATATTTTGTAGATTGAGCCATATATGTAAATATCTTTTTATAAAAACAAGTGTGCTATTTTTTGTGGTTCTTATACAATGTTACCACGGCAAACTTCTCCCTGATGATTACTTTTGTTCAACTCTCTGTATTACTCATTGTGTTGGATCTATAAATCCGCTAATAATTACTTTTATTGAGTTTATATAAAGGAGTGGGGAGATGAGAATGAAAAGGCAGCTCGTATAATTATACCAAGAGGCCCTAATCTAAAAGTAGAAGGTCAGAGGCTCAGATGTAATGTAAGGAAGTTTTACTTTATTAAGCAGAAATGGTACAGGTTAAAACATGCATGTTATAGGGGTAAAGCTATCCTAAATCTAAGACGAGACAAAGTCGGCAGACTACAATGGTTGACTAGTTCTTACCTGCTTTAAAATTTTATGTTTCTATATTATTATATCATTATCATCAGTAGTATACGAGGAAGAATACAACAAAATAATACCGTATATGGAGGGTTACACCAATTTTAACAATATGTTAATTAAAATACCTAGCATGTCTTATTATATGAGCTGCCTAAAGATTCTTGCATGGTTTCCCAGAAGCTAAATGAATAAAAATATCGGTTTGCCCATTTAATCACTTTATACAAATTTCTCAAAAAAGGTTATTTTTTTAACGATCTGTAAATGGTACAATAATAAAAGATAGTGTTTCTATTAACAAGCAAACGTTCTAAACATTATTGATTGGAACTCCAGCATTTCTGCATTTTTCTTTACTAAAACTAAAGACTCGGTGAGGCATCATTAAGACAGATTAAATGACGTATTGATTATTTTATTACAATCATTTCTCCTTCAAGTGGAACAAGCTTTTAGAAATTTTGATTGCATATGATATGTCATTTAATCGGGGCCTGCCATTTTTAAGTCAAAATAACATTTGTGATTGTTAATTCATGGCCTGGCTCTTTAAGTTCTGGCATAAACATTAAATATTGTAAAATTGGTTGCAGGGACATGTTGACCTTTAGGTTTGCCCTAGGTCTAACCCTGCCCCCAGTCACCTTCCATGGTCACCATCATTGCAGAGCACTGGAATATGACATCATATTCCTGTGTTCCGTGTATTAGGGGCATCAAGTGCCTTTTAATGCGTCCCATGGAGCCTCCATGGTGTAAAGGGAGATCAGAGGTCTTTCTTGTAACTAGTCCACATGGCAGGGGCACTGCTGTCTCCCCTGGACCTGCCTACCCTAGTCGAAGGCTGGTCGGCCTATGCCAGAATACGGTGATAATACATAATAAAGCTGCTATTTCACCTAATAGTAAATAAAGCATTTCAAACACCATTCTTAGTACTGTTAAACATGCAAACCCTCCCCGCAAATATTAATTATATTAATATAAAAATTTATTTTGCCTTATTTCTATTTTTCCAGGTAATGCTTAATTTCAGCATGCGCTGATAGGTTGCTATCATAGAAACATAAAAAAAAAGTTTCCTTTTATATGTGACTAAACATTTCAAGGAAAGAATAAAATGACAGATCTGTATAACAAGCTAGAGAGTTGCGATGAATGTTTTGTAACCGTACCATTCCGTAGCACCTATTCAATGTATGCATTTCTGCGTGATCATTAACCAGGGCAGAAAATAACTTAAAACATAACTGATATCTCATGATTTCAGATGTCAGTGTCATTTAAGAGGTGTATAAAATCCTATTACCAAGCGCAGTGTAAATAGCAGATGTATTACGAGGTCAGCTCTAAAACCCAAATTGCTAATGTTTGGTTGATTCTTGTAAGGCCACATCTTGGACACCTCCTGAAATGTTGTAGTTCGATCAAGTGAAGAATACAGCGTGTGTGTCAAACAAATACCATTTAATTGCAGCCCTGTGGGATATTTATTATTTTCTTCCCTTCTAATAATCAGCTAGGAAGGTTCTCTGGTTCTCTAACTGCACCTGCTTGCGGTCCTTTCTCCTCCTTCTCCTCTTGATGTGAATAGGATCTGCCTATTAAGCCTTCAACTGGGTTTTACTTACTGATTTCCCCAGCTCCTTATGTTTTTATTCAGAATATTTGATGTGACTGTGTATTATACAGAGCCCGCTCAGCCCGTCTATACAAAATGCTTATTATAACGCATAGGAATATTATGAGGTTGGGATGTCAAATTGACCTGCAAACTTCCATGCAATGCTGTGCAACTCCAAGAGATAGCCTATGATGGGAACTTCAAGGGAGTTCACCAAGGATTTAACAAACAGGATACAAGGAAGAAAAAAATCAGGAACTTGGAAGCATCCCTGCAATCAGGACTCCATTCCTCCTGAACCAACGCCCCCATACCTTTTGCCTGTGGTTATCTATAAACTCCTAGTCTCTTTAATCTCCACTACCTTTTCTCTCTATCATTCCCATCAGCATTATTCTCCAGGTGCCAGGCTTACCATAATTTTGTTTATATTCTCAGTCTCCTCCTTCTTATTAGAACCGTTTTCTCTCTCTCTCTACTGGACCAGCCCTTTGGGAAGAATTTTGGACAAGCCCAGGGAGGTGGGAACACAGCAGTGTGAGGATGAATGTGTAAGTGTGTGAGTAGGAGTGTGTCTTAAGAATGTGTATGTGTAAGTGTGTCTGAGCGTGAATGTATGAGTGTGAAACGCAGTATGTGTTAGCATGAGTGTGTATGTGTGTGTAAGCATGAGTGTGAGAGGGTGTGCGTGTGATAGTGTGCATGTTAGTTACCGAGGAGGGTGCAAGGGGCCAATGGACCCTTGGGCCAGATGGTGCCAACCCCCTACTGACGCCCCCCCCCGGACACCGCCGTATATATATATAAAAACCTCTCAGCATACGGGAGTTGTAAACAAGAACAGATGCTGATTTTAGCATCATTACATTCCCGGCTGTGTTACGCTGCTAAACATGTGCATTTCAGTGACATATTAAACTAGGCGTTGATAGATGGGGATACCCTTGCTCACTTGAGTTTACAAACCATTGACTACTTAATCCTTTGCATATATTTAATATTCACAGAAAAAGAATGTTGCTTATTTTACACTGCTAGGTACATCATTGGACAAAGTACTGATTTTAGTAGATTTAACCAAAAGTGCCTGATCTAACTGGGAAGCAGGGCTTGTCTTGCTTATATTTATGCCCTCTGCAAAACGATATTCTTCATTATACTTTATATTAATAAAGCAATCTTCTAGGGCAATGAGGCTCAGGAACAACACATTTCCAGCAAACCTTTACAAAAATGTACAAATGGACAAATAACTACCCCCAAAAAAGCATGTTTATATTTACCGTATTATTATTTACTGGAGAATTAACTTGCATTTCCATTATTTATTCCCAGGTGTGCACTGAAGGAAGACTCATTTTGGAGTTCACATTTGATGATCTCATGAGGATTAAGACATGGCACTTTACCATTAGACAATACAGAGAACTAGTACCTCGCAGCATTTTAGCCATGCACGTAAGTAAAACATTCAATAATCACCAGTGAAAAAACGCTGGTTCAGAACCACAGTAACTTCACTTCACAAAATAAACTTTGATGTTGGATTTCGAAGTAGGGTCTGTCTTTAGGATCTTGTATTCTTTGCAAAAAAAGAACACATCAACGCAGCACTAGTTGTACAGTAACTGGAAATGAGATATAAGGTATTTTGATAGATTCGCTTCTGCTCTCCTGGCCAATGCCTCTGGTCACAACTACAAATCATTGCTGTTTCACGGTGTCTTTGGCTATTTATTGCTACCTAGTGGGGTTTATCCACTCAGGACAGTTTGCAGGAGAGTGTTCCAAACATCTTGACTTCACAATGCATTGGAAAGCCCTAATGGCTCTCTTAGCACATTGGACCGGCCAAGACAAGTCTCGGGGGCTACATAAGCCAATGTACTCAAGCTGTAATGCCTGGTATTTGTTGCAGGTGGGGATTTTCACTATGGCGTCTGCAAATCAACTGCTTATTTGAGTCTTTTTCTGACATTAATTACTGAACTGAATGTCACTGGCTTCAAAGAAGCCCAGTTTGATAAATCCTATTGGTTCTTTGGGGATCATGGTGGATCTGAATACTGAGCTCGGCTCTATCTCTGTAAAGATTTCATTAGATGTGGTAGACACTTGCCTCAGGTTCTCCTCTTCAATAGAAGCTGCACAGAGACGAGAAACCGACTATGTGTGGTTTAATGGTAGACATTTCTAATATCCTCTGCCCATTTTGACCAAGGCTGTGTGGCCTTACATCTTCTTCCTTTAATTCTTTAGTTCCCTTAACCCCTAGTAAAGTTGGACCTGACTAGAACCTGTGACTTAGACAAGATGTTAAAGCTTTTTTCTATCTCTTTCCATTGGAACCCCCTATATAAGTTTTCTATGTCTCCTCACGGGTATATCGGTCCATAGCGTGTTTCTGACAGCTGTATCTGTGTTCCCTGTAGATGATAAAAGACCTTTATACTCACTCTGAATGTACTTGTACACAATGAAGTCTTTCTTTTACAGTTCATGTTCTGTAGTTAAAAAAACACAACAGTATGTATTCATACTGGAAGCTCTGCATCTTCTAACCACCTGACCGGTACAATTAATGGATCAATGTTGGAACTCTTTCATAAAGCTGTATATTTAATATCATGTGATCATTTTAATTTGTTTTAAAATACCCACGATCATTATATATACCTACAGTAACTACAAACATTGCCACATTTATTTGAGGAAGAATTAAATCACAGAATGCAGTCATTTATTTACCTGTAAGTATTGTGAAGTTTAGACTCTACAAAGAATAAATCTGTTTAGTAATTTTGGAATAGTGGAACTTTTCTTTCATTGATCTAGTATCAGTATTGTAAATATATGTATTGTCTCTAATATTCTATGGCAATATTTTATTTAATTTTCGGGTATTTATGATTAGGGTCTTTGCTCTATAAGCCAGCGCTTGGGTCAATTGCATTGTTACACCTGGGGGAAACATTACTCCTGAAGATATTGCGATTAACAGAAATGTTCCATGGAAGAAAAGCAAAGCTTTCACATAACTTTTTTTCCTTGTTATTCTTCAGATCATTTTAGGCTTCTTGTACTTTCTTCTATTCATTAAATCCCCCCAAGCACGTTGACCAACATTTCTTTCTCATTTGGTGGGGACCTTCAGTGGTAATCATTGCTGTTGGCCGGCTGTCCGGACCAATATCCCGAACCGCTGTTCTTCTGACAAATGCAGTTCTTAAATATTTAACTTGATTAATGTTTTCGTTATTTTCTATGCAGGCACAAGATCCTCAGGTGCTAGAACAGCTGTCCAAAAACATTACTCGGATGGGTTTAACCAACTTCACTCTCAACTACCTCAGGGTAAGAGATCGGTGGGGAAGTGTAAACATATTACTCATTGGGAAAATAAATAAAATAGTGTTTCTAAGGGTAACACAGGGAATATCGTATCGTAAGAGGAATATCAGACTATCGCTGCCCAATAATATGTGTATCATTCCATGCTGGTCTCATTTGCTTACATGATATATCTCTGCATGCAGCTTACAAATGCTTGTAATGTTTTTAGGTTTAAAAAAAGGAAAAAAGAGGTTTCGATGAGCATCTTCTATTCCCAAAGCTCATTGAGTTTCATAAAAGCCTGAAATCTTGTATTGCAAATGCATTAAAACCGCCATACTGTACGCTTAAAATATTAACGGCAGACATAGGTAGTGGATCTAAGCTGCTGATTAACGGCAGGTTTGTTTTCAGAGACAGCAGTTTAAGAAGAAAAAAAAAAACCTTAGAAAGGTACTGAGCTTTCAAGGGTTTCATTCAGCACCAAATAAGTGGTATCTAAAAGGCATAAAAATGGTTCTCCTTAAGTCATCTTAAAACGGCAAATTGAAGGATATAACACATTGATAAAAACCCCTAATGCGTGGCTTCCAGATTCTTAGCGGTGCTGCCAAAAAAACTTGCTAAATAAATCACCGGCATTATTCCTAATCAATAATATGATGACAAGCCCTTAATCAAAGGCGCCTTAACTAGTAGGATTTAATATTATTTAACAACTCTAAATAACTGCAGGGTAAATGACTGCCTTTAGATTATAATGGTGGAAGTTACCGGCACACGTAGCTAAACATACAGTATGTATAAGAAAAAATCGTATTGGTGAAAGACCAAGTCTCCAGGTCTTCTTCACTGGGTTGGCTTAGTAGAGCACAATTAGTGCTATGGGACTATGGTTTGTTACTGTAACTATGTAACAATATACGTCCTTTAGTACGCGATGGTTTCTAGGTGAGGAAAACCCATATCCAAAGCAGTTTGAATTTGTTCACTTTAGGTTAACTGTACAGACACCCTGCGTTATGATGTTGGAGGCTAAATTGGCCACATGGGCATGCAAGGGAGCTCTCCGGGTGGAGCCCTGCTTGCCCGGGTCAGTTTCTTCTTGCTCCAGGGAGCGGAGAGGTTTTTGGCTGCACCCTCTCTCCACCCGCTACTCATGTGTAGTATACCTACACC
Organism: Spea bombifrons; assembly: GCF_027358695.1. Taxonomy (NCBI): domain Eukaryota; kingdom Metazoa; phylum Chordata; class Amphibia; order Anura; family Pelobatidae; genus Spea; species Spea bombifrons. The sequence continues at coordinate 15,834,845 of NC_071087.1, read as the reverse complement.
TAGAATTATAACTATTTTTAATGGTACCTGTGATTTTCCACCCCATCCTTATCGATAGAACCATAAACTGTCACAAACAATATCTAAAACGAATAATCTGAGAAGTAATTGGAATAACCTGGATATTAGATTTGTACAGTCTTGGTACCTAAGAAAGTTCTATATCTTTTTGTCTACACTACATACCAACATTTTTTTCCAAACACAGGAAAAAATGAACATACAATTCCTCAGTTTGTCCCTTATATAATACTGTATATCTCATTTTATTCACATAGAGCTGATATTTTAATAGAATAAGTTAAGGGTTTTTAGATTTATTCTCTCTCGTTCGATTAAAATCTTCAATCTATGTTCTAAATGGGAAAATGCAGAAGGTTAACAGGCTTTTATAGTCTTTTAACTGGTTGCAAAGTGTAGGCATCGTGTTGACGATGGATGTGGTATTCAGCTGGTTAAAGGCGCTCTGAAGAGGTGGTTGAATCGCTATATTCATTAAAAACATTTCCTGCTGCTAATTAAAGTATTTACTTAAAAATGAAAATCCACAAGAAAGGCAGCCGCTGAACATTATGTTTCTAGATGATATAAAAACATATTTGTTTAATAAAGCAGAACTCCCACCTGTAATGTACTTAATTAGTGACATCTCTGGAAGTCGATTATTATTTTACTACAGCAGAAAAAAACAATTGAGAGGGAAATAAAAGTATACAGTAGGAATTGGTTTTAAACCCCTTGAGTATCATGATGAGCATTTCTAAATGACCCAGGAAAATGATGCGAGAAGACAGAAGCTCGTGTATCTGAATGCATGTATTCCCTTTTGCCGTAATATAATCAACCTGTATGGAAGAAAGAACGCAAAACCTGGGAATAGTAGAACGGACCAAAATGGCTTTGCAGAATTCTTACTAAATTGATTAAAACAAAGGAAAAGAGGAATAACATTTACAGCCCTCATAGGTCTCATTTGTGGCATCCCTGTGCAGCCCCCATATGCAAATGACTTTTCTATTGTTGAAATGTATTTGCATGCATGGCCATTCTAATCAAGCATGTACTATTCATATAAAAAATATTATTTATTTATTAAGTGCTAATAGATGTATATACCACTTTTCTGTTTGCAGTATAATATAAGCGGAGGTACAGCAATTACAGTCATATAATAAATAAGGTGCTCTACAGATATTTTCATTAGGGTACAATAGACATACAGTATGTACATTAGTAAAGGAGGACCCTGCCCGTGGAGTTTGCAGTCTAAGTAGTAGCAGGGAACGGGTGGACATACAGATACAATCAAGGGGAAGAATATATATAGATCAACATCAATAATATTGATCTATATATTTGGATGCATTCCTGCTTACACAATATATATATCTATATATATATATATATATATATATATATATATATATAGATAAATAGATAGAAATAGATATATAAATAAAGTAACGGTTCTCCTCTGGTATATTGTTTGAGATTTTTCCTGTCTCCGGTTTGTGGTCAGGCACACATACACACTAGACACTTTCTCTCTGCTCATGTTCAGGTTCCAAGGCTCCGAAGCGATTTATTTTATTTTTGTGACTCCCCGTGAATTTGTCAGCCATTCCCAAGACCTGTTTAACCTATTTGTGGTTTAGTAACCTCCCTTATGCTGTTTTATGAATGAAATGTGCATTGAAGTGGTATTTGCTGTATGTAAAGGTAACGTTCAGTATAATGAATTATCTGACACTCAAAACACTTCTACCAAGGCGAAAGATGATTTTTATAATTCTTCAAATAATGAGAGTTTATCCATACACTAAAAAGTATTTACAATGCATTGAACTGATATTAGGGTTACATGCTGACATATGTACGCAAATGCTCTTTTAACTCTTATGGTGCCCTGTCTAACCATGACAGGCTTAGGCCTGAGGAGGGAGGTCCAGGGGGGAAACAGCCTTTCTTCTGTATTACAAGATGCCTATTGCCGCCTTGAAAAAAAACATATCTAGGAACTCTACGAGTTGGACCCAGAGTCTCCTGGTGAAGTGCTGCTTTGTTCTGGTTCTCTTTTCTCTTTGTTTGGAATGGGGAGTGGTTTTCAGTTATGCCCACGCCTACTTCCTCTATTCCTAGCCTATTGAAGGCTGTCTAGAGCTAACCCTGCCCCACAAGTTGCTAGCCCCACCCCCTTACAAAGCCACTTCCCCAGAAGAGGGAGAGCTCCTGGTAGCCTGGCCTGGGAGGTAACAAGTTCGTCATTAAAAAACTTCTTGTGAGTAGTAGAGAAGAGCCTATGATGCATAGCCACGCGCCTCGTCACAAGTAGTTTAGACCTTTTTGCCAGTGGCATCCATAATGCAGTTTTGATCTGCGGTATTCGTACAGATTATTTCTGAATGACAGGTGTATTTAATGATTTGTTTGGAAGATCAAAAAATATTTTACCATTTAAAAAAAAAAAGAGAATCTTTGTTGACAATCAGAATACAATTTACTTGTGGTTTAGAACACAGTTATGTCATTATTGTGACATGGCTATTCCTTTAACTAAAGCCTGAACCCCTCCCGAGCATCACATGCTATGTAGAGTATTTATTTATTTAGTGCCAGAACACCCCCTATATATGTGCCTCTTTCCCCTCCCCCAGCTCCTAGGCAAACTGTCCTCACCACCAGCCAACTTTAGCTCCGGCTCAAACAAGAGTCCCAGCTGATCTAATGAGACCCACTTGCACACCAAGCTCTTGCATTGATACAGGGGAAAATGCAGGAATGCACATGAAAGTACTTAAAATCACGCAGATGAAGAATGCATACTGAAGTACTTTTTATGGGACATTATATTGTAGCTTTAGGTTGATGATTATTGTTAATTGGTTTAGATAGCATTTGTAAGAACTATCAAGTAATTAGCCTGGGTGCTTCTGGTCTAAAGACCACAGCACTCCTACTTTTAAGTGAACTACCCTTCCTCCTACACCCCATCTCTATCTATTCAGTGAAGTCACATTATGTGTTAACGTGTTCCACACATACATTACCAAGGAGGAAAAGAGTTTTAAGCTCTTTTGGTTGTTGCTGTTGTTGTTTTTCTTGCTTAAGCATCCATTAACATTTACCAATGATGACAATCGAAGCTCTTCACACTGTTCTAACCAATGTCGGACACTATTGTAATGATATATTCCAATTGACCAATTCCTTAAGAAAGGAAACCGTGCTGTTCCTTGTGCAACAATTTGATCTTGTAAGAAATGACCAATGACATTTAAAAATGTAAGCACTTCAAGTAAAAAGCCATATACATTAAAAGTGATATTACATTTTAATGGTCTCCTTTCCAAGAACAGGACAGTTCTAGTTCAGGCTTAAAAATTGTCCACTGGGAAAGTGTAATCAATGCATGTAACGGGTGAATTTTAAATCATTACATTCTCTCTCTTGTACAGTGTATTCCTTCTGGATCCTTTCGCTTTAACAGGAATACTTTGTGTATATCGTAGATGTTCATTTATAGCCAACAAGTATAGGTGTGTTTCCTCTAGGAAGACCAAGCATGTGCCTAGGGTCCTTTGTTTGTAGGAGAACAGAATTGACCATACCTGGGATATCTCCTTTTTTTTAACCTGGAGTGTCTGGGTAAAACAGTGCTTCCCCGGGTCTCCAGGTCACCATACTCTTCTGGCAGGTCAAGTGAGTGGAGTTTAGCCATGACCTCTCCCTGCCCAATTTAATTCTATCTGAGGCTAGCCCAGACCCTCACAGCTAACCAAGTCCTTGTACATGACTAACTTCCTTTGGGAAGCTACTTCATCTGAATATGGAGAGCTCTGGTTTGCATGTCCTGGGAAGCTTCTAGGTATGGATGTGACATAATTAATTTATAATATATTGGGTGGGGGCATTATTGGTCTTAATGACTACAGGAGTGAATCCCATCCAAGTTAAATAAGGTGTCAAATGGATTCCACCTTTTGATCTTTACACTCATGTGATTTATGCAATAATGGGGCAGACGGATAGAACAATTTTTATTTTTCTGTGCCAACAGTAGCAGACTTATTGCATCTTACTTGGCTTGCAAAGCATTATGATTCTGGAAATGTTGTTAGTAATACGTTCATAGACCCAGAATTAAAAAAAAGAGGCTCTGGTTTGGTTTTCCAAAGTTCCAACAGACCTTGGAAGCTCTAGATTTGTTCAAGACTGACACCAATTCAGAGTTAAACACGGATACACGTGCAACGGAAAATAAAAGGTAACGTCATTTAAATATTTCACTGCTAATGAGGGAGGCTACATAAAAAATGCCAAAAAAGTGTATGTTTTACGAGCCATATTAAAACTATTTGCAATCACCGAAGAAAGCTAAAAGTTCTACAAGTTTTAATTATGTTTTTTTTAGTCCTGCTTTATGTCTTATAATGGGCCTGCCTTGTGTATATGTGCTCTTTAAGAATCAAATTCATGACTAATCGTTTGCCGTGATCCTTGTGCCTTAGGCAGAAGCAAATTATCTGCTAGTTTTTATGCGCATTTCATACTCACAGCTTGATAAATAAGAAGCTGTGTGCTTCTAGACGATAAAAAAAAACCCCATAAAATGCCATCTAAGAGTTTGGCTCATATTTACCCGGGCAGACATTTCTGCGCTCAATTAGATTAGTAAATATTAGTAATATATAGAAATATAGAATATAGTAAATATACACTATATGACTGTATCCTTGTTTTTCTAGGCACCAGCACACATTTCATATTGTTTGCTTGCCAAATTTGGCCAAGGGATTATTTGGTATATACACAAAATTAAAGATTTTCCTTAAAGTTTGTTTTGCCAGCAATACATTGGAAATAAACAGCAGAGATAGACACGATTCTTGCTTACAAGAGAGTAAACTGGAATTAACTTAAAGGAACACTCCAGCCATCATATATAAATACGTTAATGCTTGTCTGATCCCATTAAATGTTCACGGTATTCCGTTTGCAAATGTATGATGGATTCAGCAAATTTGCCTCTTCCCCTGCCCTCAGTTTTATTGCATGAAGAAAATGTCTTTGGCACTTTCCTGCCACTGATTGGTTGCTTAGAGCTGCCAATCAGTTGCAAGAAAAGTTTTTTTCTTGTTCATGGTTGTTTGACTGGCACAGCTGCTGTTATGCCTTCTTTCCTGGGATAACGTTTTGGATGTTACATCTCCGCACCATCCATGATTCATGTTGCAGGAGGGTGGAGCGTTACGGTTATTAAAGGGTTAGAACTGGAGCACGGGTTCAATTGTAATTAAAACACATATTTTTTTTTACATTTCTGTGATCATCCCCACCATGTGAAAGTTTTATTTGATGAGGTCAAATTGTTAACTTGTATATTGTGTGTCATTGTTATTGGGAGCGTACGCGAGAGAAGGCAGCTCCTTCATTGGGCAGCCGTGGGATTTTATCAACTTAGTAAAATCTATGATTGTTTATCACCAATAACCAGTTCTTATGTTTTGGAATGTTTTACTAATCCCCTATAAACCAGAAATCCAACAGTAACCACATGTCACCGGTAACCACTGTTTATTCAGAGCTCCACGGTACACTTTGCCACCCACGTTCCAAAATTACACCAATTTGTTGCCACCTGCCATGCTCGGTGTCTTATACTGAAATCATCCAACAAACAATTTTGCCAGCTGGTACACGATAAACAACGTGCCCTAGCTGTCTGTATCAAACACTATAAAAAGATTGAAATAGTAAAAAAAAAACACTTAGAAACCACCATTTTTACTATGCTGGAATTTGCACTTTTGTACCGCGTACCTTCTTTGTCAACACTTTCAGTGTTCCAGCCAGTTTCCGCATAGTTGACTGTTGACATGGTGGGAAGTTCCATATGTTGTCCATATGCCTTCTGTAAGTGGCATCCTTTTTATACTATGCCATAAAGACATGTCAGAAGTTGCAATGTTAAACACATCATTAATGCAGTTTTATAATTTTTTTATGTTAAAAAATTAGCCAGCTCTTGAAATTAACAACCCTAATTATGGCAGCTTCCATCATAAGACTTAATTAAACAGAAGAAGATCAATGCAATGGGCTTGGATGACATGGGGACACTAAGTAAACTGTGGATGGCCACCAAATATTTGCCGCATTGGTTGTTCGTTGAGCGTAAAGGACAATTTGATTGGTCCATAGTAAACTGTACACTTCCAATCATAGTGCCTAAAGTTCGGCACAGCCTTCTCCTGAGACAGCACCTTTATTTGGTGTAAATTTGAACTAAATGATGTATTCTCTTACCCTAAAGAACGCCGTGATTTATGTTTGTTTTGAAGTGCAGTGTGTTACATAGCTAGTGTATTGCGTTTAGTGGTTCCAGCATTCTTACTCTAAGCATCTTTTAGAGCTTTTGTCTCATGAAGATGTGTCTATCCAAAATGTTCGAAAATCAGGGACTTTATTTTCGAGCTGACCCAGTGACTGTGACGCTCTTATAGTCATCACAAAAGCTTTATTGTAGGGACTTGCTAATGGTGGCAACCAAATGGTTTCCATACTTACCAATAGGTACAAATAATCTAATTTAAACCCCCTTTTTCCTTATCGGGATTTTAATTTGAGACTCCAGCAAGGAAACACCAGCAGACATGCTCAGATATAATTAAATTAGACTAGAAAGTTAAGGTGTCAGCACCTGACTGTGTGACGCGGTGATTTGCCTAACAAGACTCAGAGGCAATCAAACCCTAAGAGTTCACAAGCATGTCGGATGTGAGATGCCGGCCAGCCACTGGGAATGTTATTGGGATCCATAAATGTCTTTATAGCTAGAGTCAGTTACGTATGTCCTCTTGTTTAATAAGGTCCAGAGGTCCCTCACTCCCACCTCTCTCATGTTTGTTATCTCTAATTTAATTGAAGCAACATGAACCCTACCTTAGTATGATTAAGACTGATTAATACATTTAGGCATTTTGTCCCATACCTATGTTCCATCCAGAGATCCCTCTCTCCCACCTCTTTAATTCCCTGGACTTCTTCTCTGGCCCTGCCATCATTATCTTTGAAATTCATTAAGACATTACAGACCCTACTTAAGTTTGATCAAGAGGTCACAATCCCCTAACATCTAACTGTATTTTATACCGAGGATTGTTAATCAGATATTATGTTCAAATTAGATTTGTTGTTTTTCTCTCTTTTTTTCCATGTGTTGAACGATATGATAGAACTCAAAAGATGAACAATGCATTTAAAACAATGCTAAATATATATATATGCCCTGATTTCTGTTTTTTTTTTGTTAATTTCGTCGTGAATTTGTAGTAAAGGCTAATTTTATTTTTTTTTTCTTTATTTCCTTGGCTGCAGACCAAGCTATCTCTAGGGCTGGCACGTTACTATGCAGCATGGCTATGTCCTTCTTTCCCATTTATTAAAGCTGCAGACTTCCTACAATTCTGTCTAAAAATAGATTGGGTTATGAGAAAAACACCGCTAACAGTTGGCTGCACAAGCAGTAACAAAAAAAAAAACGGTTTCATGGTCAGGCAGACTGAATCCTGTGCAAGCAAAATATTGCTAATAAACCGAGAGGGTAAACGAGCAGATTTTTAACTATTGCATTACACAAATAAATTAGATTTAGTCTTTAGTCTAAATGCAGTTTTATATCTGGATTCGTCTGACTTTCTGCATATTTTTCATTGTCATTATTCATTTTTTTGGGTTGCAGTAATATATCTAGAGGGACAAATTAATTTGTGCGACGTACTAAATTATCAAACAATTCTCAGGTGTTGATTAACCCCCCAACCGCCCCCAAACAGTAAACGTAATCCAATGGAGTCCAATATATATATATATATAAGTCCTGTTTATCTAAGGAAGTCATTTCTCCTCTCCGTAAATACTGTTTCCTACGTAGACTTGGTAAATCTTGTTTGTTAAGGATTTGCCGGCTAACTCTGTTCCCAGAGAAAAGTACATAAAAGTGTGTTGTTACATACAAATCTATCCTCATCAAAATATCATCAACAGTATGGGGAATTCTTGACAGTGATACAAATAATGAATTATTCAAACATAATCAGAAACAACATTAAGAGCAGAAACACCAAACAAAAAAAGGAAAGGAAAACATGGGGTGAATACATTAATCGCGGATAATAGAAGAAACAAAAGTGGAACTTCCTAAGGTAGGCTACCCGTAAGGCTCCCCTTCTGGGGGAGTGGTCTCACATAGAGGTGTGGCTTATCACACAGTGTGGGTGTATCTGTGTTTAGTAGGAGGAAGGTAATTGGACAGTAGGCAGGATGTGGGCATGCCCAAACACTGCTTCCGTGCCCAGAGAAAAAGGACACTGACTTGGAGACCTGGGAAGCGGGGCTTCCCCCCAGAGACTCCGGCTCAAACACAAGTTTCCAGCAGGAACAAAAGAGTGCAGCTAATGGAGAGGGGATCTATTCTTTGATTGAATGACTAGAAATGGAATAAGACTAGGATGAAACATTCCGGGACACCCTTACTTAAACAGAATTCATATTCTGGGTTAATAAACAAATGACCAATGAGCAAAGCTCCCTGTATATAGCCAAAGTTTGGGTTTTTGTATGTGACATTTCTTAAAACACCCTCCGAGACTTCAGAATTAAATATGGCTCTAAAAACTGAGGAAATCAATGTTGTTTTTATTAGCGCATGTCAACAAATGTATAGACAAGTGTTATAACAGCAGACATTGCACCAATTAACAAAAAAGAAAAAAAAGATAATGCTGATCTGACAATTTCACAGTTGTCCCAAAGTATTTTGCCATATTACACGTCTTTTCAAAACAAATGTGCCAGTCGTACAAAACAGACCTGAGCACTTTCTAGAGCAGAAGTAACAGCAATGGCAGTTTCCGGTCTTAGTCTACAGGGACATCTAGTAGGGATGAAAACAGTTATGGGGATTAATACAACAAGGAGAATGTGTAATAGAGGAGAAGTGGAGGGTATTAAAATGTAAATGAATTAAGGTCAAACTCAACCAATAGAACCAGGTTGTCGGTCTCAAAGTAACCAGAGGAAGACAGTGTCACAATAGTGTGTGAAATAAAGTAGTAAGTGTGCATCTGATGGAACATACGCTTATATAAGATAGATCTGAGAGGATAAATGTGATTTGTAAGCAATGGCCAATCCAGTTGCAAAGAATGTATGATACAATTCTGGGGATGATACCAAAGATAAAAAGGTAAGCAGTAAGGCCACACCAGGTAATCATTTTTCTCCAACTAAAAGACAGCAGGACGTGTCCACGTTAAGTGTGACATATCTCCCTTTTACCCACCATTTCTCCAGTGCAAAAAAGGAGGGGGGGATACATTTTGGCCGGTCTTGTCAAAACCTATACAAAATCTTTTTCTGCAGTTCTGCACAATCAGTGCAGAGTGAAACCCACCAAACTATTTTTCTGCTTCAAGCCATTGAGTAAAGGTGAAAGAAGTGTGCAGTTCACTTCCCCAAATTATATACATCCTCCTGATTGCAACAGGTAGTTGGACCTTACAGGAATTGGCCTTTTGGTATCTGGAGCCCTGTGATGTTGTGGTTGAGATGAGACATATCTAGGGATAGGTCAGATACCGGATGAAGTAGTTGTCTAGCTTGTAAATATTTATAAAAATACTATTGGGGACCTGCCATTTAGCTTTCAAAAGATTATAAGTCATAATGATCCTTCACTATCCTGCTCTCCAGTTGTACATGAATATATGTTCGAGCAAGCATTCTAGAACCCAGAGAGGCATTTGGGAGCTTGGACAGCATGGCAATCTTCTTGGAAACCTTATTCCAAATTGTCAATGTGCGAGAGGTGCTAGGAAGCTAGGAAGAGCATGGTGCCTTGACCTAACAATATGGATTTGATCCATATCAGAATTTTGCCACCCAGTACTAAGCATTTGATTTTTGTTGAAAAACAAATTTTTTATGTTAACAATAGAAAAGGTTGTCAGTTCTGTAAATGATGTATTTAGGCCAGTTCAGCCCTGCTTGCAGGAGATAATCCTGGCGCTGGCATTTCAGGACTTCCCATGCAGATTCTGTAGATGTTTCTTTCACCACAACTCAACTGCAAACTTGCTGTTTAGTAAATACATTACATATTGAATACATAGCAACTTTAGCTGAAATTACCAATGCAGTTGGTTGTTAGATCACCGGAGCTTGAGTGCCATGCATACCCTTGGATAATGAAGAAGGAAGGAGAAACTGAACCTTTCATTCCTTATTTGGTTAGATTGTGTCCAAATACAGTCATTTCATGGATGTTATTTTCTGAATTATTGACTCTATTAGTATCAGTGTCATTTTTACCACTAGATTTCAGAATGATTTAATAGAACAGCGTTTTATTCCTTTTGTACAGAAAGTCGTACTATTTGCAGGTAAAAAAAAAAAACAATTCAATGTATTTTTTTGACATCATAGAAAGCAAGTATGTTTGTAGAAAGTGCATGTGGACTTGTTGTCCAATTGAGAGGAAGGAAACGTAACTCAAAAACATTGAAGGCTGTACTGGGAGATGTCAAAATGGGAAATTGGGACTTCCCATGCTGTTTCCTAAAGATACGGACTGGTCCCATCCTTCTCATGAACTGGGCTAAATAAAAGTGCCGCAGCCATTTCACAGTAGAAAGCAATGAGGGAAAAAAACATGTTTTTCTACATTGTACAAATTGTGTTATTTTTCACTCTGCAACATACAGGATAATGTGGATGGGTTGACATTTAAAGTGAGACTGTAAAACAAAGCTGTCTGCAATCCCTTTTGGCAAACCTTTGTTTGTCCTCTGCCTGCCTCTCACCAATATATATCAGTGCAGTCCGCACTTTGTATGTCAACAAAACAATCTGGCCTGAAGGACATATTAGCCTTACCATACAACTCCATTTACCCATAATAAACACGCTAATATACATGATTTGATGAGGTGTCAGGTTTAAGTTGTTTATGCTCAGGTATATCTGAATACACTAAATAAAATATCAAATTATTTCTGCAGTAGCAGTGAACATCATGTAGATGCAGAAGGTTCCTCTTACCCTACTTAGTTAATACCTAGGGGCCATTTCTCCTTTCTGTCTAATATAATGAAACACTCCCATATCCGAGAGAGTGTAATGTTCTTTACATTGAGTCCAATGCATTTTATCATATGTTCAAAAACAAGGCTTCTGTTTCTTTTCCACCACTGCTATTATGTATCTACTGAAAGCGAGAAGTGTACTTAAGTACCTTTTCCACTATAGCACTCGTAATGATGTCCATATGTACACAGATCAAATAAACAGATAGATCGGCAGCCGGTTACGAGCAGTTTGTTTTCACTCGCTCGGTGGATATAACTTTTATTCATTAAAAGTAGACGTGTTGTTGTTTCAACTGCCTCAGTTCACTATTCATCATTAATGGCCAACACTGGCAAGTTTCGCTATCAAGAAGGGCTGTGATAGTCCTGTATGATACATAATCCAATAAGTGGAGATATATCATTGAGTTAACTATGCATTACATAGGGCCAGCCAAGCTCTTCCGGAAGCAGAAGCTCACTCCTTTGGCTTACAATGCATAGTGAGTTGAAACCACATTTGGCCTGCAAACTCTCGTGCTAACCCTCCCTTTTAGGTAATACTCATGCCTGGAAACTCTCCGGGTTTGACCGGTTCTCCGGTTCTCAAGGTCAACACCCGAATCTTCCGGGTTGCAGGAGTGGGGTCTTGACACGCCTTGCTCCCTGCCCATTTGCCCTTAAAATGGGGGTGTTTCTCGCTGACATCAGCAGGAACGCCCCCTGATGGCAGCGGAAACGTCCACAGACATCATGGGACCACCAACCGACATCACGGGGCCAACCACCGTCATCAGGGGACCGCCCACCCATGTCAGGGGGACCACCCACTGATGTCAGTGGGCAGTCTTGGCTGTGTCCCACAAGGGAAGGCTCCGGGTAGCCGGAGTGAAGAAGTTCCCAGGTATGGTAATACTCCTTAGACTACCACAAAGAGTAAAATGTTCAAGAATGTATTTCTTTAATCAACATAATAGAAGTTGGGGGAAACCATGTAATATCGTATTTCTCAAGTTATGATTGTAGCTTCTACAAAATGGCCTTTCATATATAGGTCCACTAGAGCCCTATTACATAGCCGTGGCTTAAGGAAAAAGGGTAAGAGATTACAGCGAGCTTATGCTGCTTTCATAAGCATTGAAACATGTATCACAAGAAAAGGAACATGACCACAAAGATCTATGGATACGTTTGGCTCTGTTTTGTTGAAGTTACAGGAAGAACATTATCTGTGGTGGATTTATCATCTCGAAGAATTCCGTACATTGATAAATGAGATGGTATCATGTAGAATAACAGTGTGTTTGGCTCTGCTCAGGCAAGGGAATCAAATGCTTTGGCAACGTTAACACGAATAAAATAAATGTAAAAACAGTTTATTTTTAAGCGCCACTTGAAGCAGCGTTAGCCTCTGGAACAATCGTGTGTGGATCATTTCTTCCAACGCTGTAATGCTTCTGATTTCTCATTGATTTCTCATTCACGATGGTTCCAGCTTTTTAATGGCCCTAACACTTACGAAGCTCCTCTTTAGAAGAAGAGACAGATTTAATTATATACAAGCTAATAAAAAATTCATAGTACCTTTTTTTCTACATTGCATTACATGAAGGTGCCATATCAATCTATGCTGTCACTTGTGTGGCAGACAACTCCTACTATGTTGTGCTGAAGGACCACAGACCTCCATTTATTTTACAGCTTCCTGGGCTGGTCAGGTGAGATCCGAGGATCTCCGCAGCCAGCCCTTGATCCCCACCACCCACAAAGTCTACAATACTGGGTTTTCATAACGCACAGCGAAGTTAAAATGTTTTATGTATTGGTAGCTCACCTGTTTCTCACTTTAAACTTCAATTTATTTTTATTTATGGAATTCTAGTGCCATCGTGTTTCTCACTGTTATGTCAAGGACACTTATCCCGGCTTATAAAAGAATCATATTTTGCAGCTAAATACATGCAGGGTCTGCTTTTATAAAAAACTTTATTTAAAAAAAAAGGTAGAAATCTCATCTCATTACCATTATTCCTTTTAAATGTGCTTTGAAATAAGATGATAATGTGTATTTAGGATGGTTGAGGTGGTTTACAGCCTTTCTTTTCACCCAATGAAGAGGATGGACTTCAAACAGTTTTTGGTGAGACAAAACAAATCAGCATCGCACCACATGCTTACTTTTTAGTTATCCTTTTTGTCCTAAATAACCTGTAGCCTGCCGTATTCCTCACCCTATGGAATAAAGGCCACATTTACTAAAGTTCTCCTAAAGGAGTCTCCTGAGACTCCACGTGTTCTGTACTGCCAGAACAATTAACAGAGGAGACATCAGTAGACAAGACATAGGAGTATATGGGATCTTACATTTTTTTCAATCTTACAATTTATTATTGTACAAAAACAATAGGTAAAGTACAGCAAAAAGTAGGGGTAAAATATACCTGATTGCATTAACTACTCCATGGACATATCAGTGTAGCACTACTGTGTAGAGCACAGAAATGTTTAAGAAGCTGTTTCCATGGCAACAATCTATACCTGGTTGTCATGTGGCAATAGAGTGTTCCTGGCAAAAAATGATGAATTCTGCAATTTTGTACACGGTTATTTTTGGGAAGGGCATTCATTAGCACTGTAAATGATGCATCTAACGCTTAATACTTAAGTATTTAACAGATGGAAGAGTGTCTTTAATTTCCTCAACATGATGCTCTCCGCCAACAATACATTTATTTGTATAAAATACTGTATTGCAAAGGAATTAAATGCAAACAATTTGTGAAGAAGCTGATAAAACAGGACGTGGAGTCTAGTGAAGATAGCAGAACATAAGAACATTGTGATCATTTACACATATACACATACATACATCTATTGTAATTGTTTGCATGCCTGTTTCCAAAATATATAACACAACATGCAAAGCTAGTGAGCCAGGATTTAAGCATACACGGCATTAGATCTGATGATTTCCGTGCATGGTAACACTACATATGAGTTCATGTTATTGTGACGTTGGTAGCAGTAGAGGGAAAGTAGGACTAATGGACACTTTTTTTTATACGAGACATTGCCACAGATTTTAGCATAACCAGATTCATTCATTAAAACGATATACAACGTGTGTGTTTTGCTTGTCAGTGTAATTGTTTTGAGGATTCTTGGTTTAAACGGGATCATTTAGCATTAATGAAGCTGAGATGTGTGTCAAAATATTGCAGAACTAGAGGATTAATTAATTTCCTAATTAAGTAATTTTTGGTTTCTACTAAAGAAGAAGCGAAGCGAACTGCAGTCATGTATTTTACAGTTAATTCGTGGTGTGTTAAAAACCCACCTTCTGCAGACAAATGTTTCTAAACTCCCTATTCCCGCGATCAGCATGACTGTTCCTACCCACCTAACCGCCTTTAGAATTCAGAATACAAAAATGAAATAGAAGTTGCAGGGGTAGATAAAGTGTCTGTACCTGGACACCAGTGACCATGCTTGTGGAAGTCATTGTGGCTTATGGGACATTTAGTCAAATATCCTTTACAAAGAATGTACCGTGTTTAGTTTCTCATCATACTTAGAAACAGAGAAATGGCCGGGGAGCGTGGCGCGTCAAGACCCCGCTCCCTCAACCCGGAGGACTCATGTGTTGACCCGGAGAACAGGAGAAGCAGTGCTTCACCCGGAGTTCTCCAAGTTAAAACCAGAGAGTTTCCAGGTATGCATATATTCTAATCATTTATATGCATCCACAGCTCTCAATATTAGCCAACTCAGTCACCAATCCCTTCTTAATTATTTGTATGTTAGTTATTATTTGACGTAAATGCTGTATTTTGAGTATATTTTGCTGTATTTTTATATTTATGTATTTCAAATCCTATAGTTTATGAACAGTAGTAACTGGGGTGTGAGACCTGCGTCTTAAGACTACCTTAATTGAAAGACAATGTCACAAACCCTACAGAATTTGTCATTTTTTGTCTCCTTATTTTTTTTTCATGGCAGTATTTGTTAACCAAGATTGTCCTATCTGGTATAATTAATTCCAGCACTTGAAAACAGTGTTTTTTTTTAAATTTCAAATAACACCATTTTACACAGAAGAATAGTTTATTTGGGATTATTGCAGTAGCCACCGAAACCTTTGGTGTCTCCATTCTGCCATCTACTGCCGGCAGATGAAAAATCAGCTTAGCCATTGCAAATATTTTACTGGCGTTGTGTTGGTTGTGCAGAGGTATATACAACATTGAAATTATTTTGCTTTATTTATGTACTGGTTTTCCTATTTTATGTACTGTTTTTTTTGTCAGTATTAATAAAAAAGATGTTGTCGGTGTATTAATAAAAAAAGATTATAGCCTAACTTGTACACCAAGGCAACGGATACATAATAAATAGTCCATTTACCAATAGTGGGTAACTTGCATGAATGCTATATAAGCACTAAAAACTCGGCAAGTTTGTAAATAAAAACCTATTGAAAGCTGTGGAAATCACAATAGACTGTATTCTGGTCGAATAAAAGCTCCAAAGAATAAAAATCCCCTAGGGGTTCCGTAGCAGCTCCCTAAAGCTTTAGCTGTTCATTATCTGAACCACAGCAGTCCTGCTGACTTTAGGAGTATGAAGCATCTGCATACCAGGGAGCTCTCCAGGTTTGCCCCAGTGTCACTCCTAAAGTCTCTACCATCCTAGATGAATCGTGTTTCCAGTGCTGCCCTCCGCCATGAATTTATTTGCTAATGCAAAGGAAGAAACAATCTCATGACGGCATCCCCACTGACTTAGCGACCTGTTTCCTTGCCCACACAGGTGATTAGTGGGCTCTTTACTCGGCAGAGGGGCGAGTGAGTAAGTGGCAGCATGCCCTACCTGGTTCAACCCATTCCCACTTACTTCACATTGTAATATGGACTAGCCACATCCTATGTCCATGGCTTGGCCCTCCAAGCTCCAATATGGAGCAAGAATGGGAGTGCTCTAAGTGGGCTAGCCTAGGAAGCTCCTGTGTGTGTACTTAAAGGATTTGAATGGCACATGCCAACCTATAACTGGTGCCCTGTGCTGTTTCCCAATATATGTACCTTTTCATCCCTGTGTTATTCATAAATGAAACATGATAGAGCTCCATTTGGGAAGAACACTTGTAAAAGAATATCATACAGCTCTTGTTGTTCGACATAGACGCCGGCTAGGGCAGATAATAGTAAATGTCTGCAGGCTGATGGTTCTGTTAGATGCATACACATGAAATGGATAAAGCTTCTATGCTCGGGAGATCCACAAACGGTTCACTGAGCAGCCAGGGTGATGCTACAGGATCTGCTAAGGAAAGCTCAATTCTAGAGCAAGAAATACTTATTCTTGTAGAATATTATTTATTTTGGATGTGTTTTTGTACATGATATGAACACTACATAGATAATCTTCTTGGCAAGAGCAGCTTTCATAAATCTTACATAATGTAAGACTAACATGATTTTTTGAAGCACTTTTTGGACCTTTATCTAATAAGCTGCATTATTATTTCCACTCTGATTACACCATTCATGTATTTCATCTCTAATATGCCCTTTCTGACCTTAGCAGCCAAATTGCATCCTGTTGTTGTTTTTTTATATATAAAATTGTGTCAGGCAGCTATGTCATTATGTCACTTACTTGGTCCCATGGTCTCTCTATGCTTCATCCTGTGCACAACAATCTCAGAAAAGTTACAATTACACACAGGATACAATGAGCTACAGCCATCGCTATTGCTGTTCATGCTGGGTTTTCTTGGAACTACAAAAACTCCACTCCAGATCACCTCTATAGGAACACAGAAACAGAATTTGATGGCAGATAACAACCATTCAGCCCAACTAGTCTGCCCATTTTTCCTGATGTAAAGGCTCAGACCTTAATCAGTACGTATAGAAACCCTGTCACCATGGTAATTATTATTCATGCTTGGAGGAACTTAAAAATTGATCATGAAAAATCATACCAAGGACTTGCCTGATGTGACGAGGAGTGGGGCTGCCAGATGGTGTTGTATGTCACATAGTGTTGTATGCAGTGATGGAGGATAGTGTGGAGGGCTTTCACATAGTGTTGCAGGTGGAAGGGGCTACCAGATACTGTTGTGGTGGACTACCAGATAGATTTGTGGGGTAAGCTGCTAGGTAGTGTTGTGAAGTTAGGGGGAATGTTGAGGGCTGGGGTAAAGAGGCTGCCAGATAGCATTATGTGTGTGTGGGGGGGTCTAACTGAAGATGCACATCCTCAAAGCACCCAGGCACCTGCAGTGTTAGGTAAGTATACTTGCCTGCAGTGGACATTCATGCATTCTAAGAACAATTAGAAAATATTAGCACTCACTCAAAATATTGTATATTTTTAAAATCCCCTATATATCTGACGGTATGATAATCATAGTAGCTTTCATACAGATGGAACATTATGTAATGGGCTTGGTCTTAGCGCAGTACTGTGCCATTATTCACTGTCTACTCACGCCGGTAATGAGATCCAATGTTAATAATAAGCTGGCACTGGTACAATGGTGATATATGGCTGACTGTCATGTTACTGGAGATCGATATGAGGCTTGGCGCTGTAAATCAATATAATCTTCCCAGTGAGTTCACACCTATCTGAAAGCTCTAGAAGTGCTACATCGTTCTAGCACACAGTCATCAGAGTTTAGTGTACTCACAGCATCTATGACACAGGCAGAATATTATTATGTACCTGTCTTAAAATTAAACATTGACACTGTACTTCTAACGGTGTTCAGCAGTCCGTTAATACACATTATGCTCAAAACATATCACTCATGTTAATTGATTCTGTTTAGTATCTGGGAAAATTCTTCTCATTATGTTATTAAATGCATAGAATAAAATAGCCAACTAGCACAAGTAAAAACCAAAATGTCAGCAGATCGCCCACAGCTGGACCACTCAGTGAAGTCATCAGTGCCCCCCGCCACTTCGCCAAGACCACACTTCGACATTAGTGGGACCCCCTACACGCAAGGGGTAGCCAGAGCCAGAAACTTCCCAAGTATGACTATATGTGACTTTCTGACCTGTTGATAGCAGTTTATGTAATTCCTTTCTGGGGATGATTTGAACATTCCACAGCACTTGGAATGGTGTTTCAAATGCTGCATTTAGTTACAAAAGTGTTAAATTAAGCAGGGTGGGTGGAACGGCGCCTTTAAAAATGACAGTTGTTCAGGATTGCAATCTGTAATATATTGTCGTGTGCAGATTTCACTTACAAAATGACATACGTATTGGTAAAGCATTTCAAATATTTTGAAACAATCCATTCTAATACAGACATGGGAAAAAAAACTCATAACTTCATTAATAAAGGTTATTATTTATACATATAAGGTTACACTTTTCCTCAAATATCTATTCATTTGTCCATGCATTCTATCATTGTGCATTTTTATGAGCGTCAGTAGTATGGTGAGGGAAACATTCTTAGCCAGAAATAATTCAAGTGGAAGGCTACGTGGGTTTAATTTGTTTTTACTATAGACATTATGGCTCCATTACCTTCACCATCAAAAAGAGACACCAGCAGAATTAGCCAAATAGACACCAATGACCTCCATCACATACAGGTTTAATATGCTATCCATTTAAATTGGACATATGACAAACTTGGCATTAATCGATTACGCTGAGATCTGCCCCTTGTTCAGCGGACCTTTATACCGTGGTTTTAGAGATATTTGTAAATGTTCTGGCTCATCTCATTATGCTTTGGGTATTTTGGGCACCAGTTTAAACCTCGCATTTCACTTCTTCATCAATTAAATACCTATGCCCTCTGGTTATTGAGTTAGACTCAGTTATTAAAGTTGCTTCCTTCATGGTTATTATTTAATCTATTGATGTTTGAAGGTTTCTATCATGTCATTCTCCCTTTTTAAGGGTTTTCCCCGGGTATGTTTTCTTAAGAAGGTCACTAACTAGTCTACCTTCTTTTTTGATAAATTATTTACATATTTTCTGAAGCCATGGTGTCCACAACTGCATATGGTATTTTTAATGACCTAATACACCATTCCATTGCTCCTGGTAGCCATTTAATGGGGTCCCTAGTGGACAAATTAATGATGCTTCCATACACCCAAGCATCCTACTGGCTATTTCTGTTGCATCATTACACTGCATTACCAGATTTAAATCTTTTGATTTTCTAACTATTGTAGGGCCCCAGCATCTCCTTCTAGCTGAGGAGTTGAGGAAATAGTAGACAATTAATTAAAATTTTCTCCGACATAATAAGCAAGTATAGATTAAACATAACCCTAATTATAACACACTGCACACTTGTTGTGCTAGTTATTTATGTGAAAATTGAGTCTATGCCACAAGCCACATGTTCCCTGATCACCAACATTGCCACCATCATCCTCATGCCACTTCATCAAGACTATGCCACTCCAACCATCTCCACCCCACCAACGGTCTTTAAAATAAGAATAAATCAAAACTTTCCTTAACGACCCCTCATCAGTACTAACCC
Organism: Spea bombifrons; assembly: GCF_027358695.1. Lineage (NCBI taxonomy): Eukaryota > Metazoa > Chordata > Amphibia > Anura > Pelobatidae > Spea > Spea bombifrons. The sequence goes on along the minus strand of NC_071087.1, from coordinate 15,815,184 downwards.
CATTGTCATTCATATGCCCCCAAAGCCCCATCATACGTATAGCCCCGCCATGATTCCTCTATAGAAGTTAAGAACCTATTCGGGCCATTCAGTTTGCCCATTTTTTCTTGAAGTAAAGAGCACAATCAGTCCTTGGTCTCTTCTTTATTATAAATGAACATGGTAATAACATGAGCTGTATTTAATTCTAATTTATTCCACATGTGAGACTTCATCTTTAAGGGTTCACTCATATGCATACCTGGGAACTCTCCTGGTTTCACCCTGAGAACTTCTGGTGAAGCACCAGTTCTCCGAGTTGACACCAGAATCCTCCAGGCCGCAGCAGCGGGGTCTTGACACGCCCGGCTTCTCGTCCAACTGACATCAGCGGGAATGTTTCCGATGTCATCGGGAACGCCCACTCACGTTAGCGGGACTGCCCACCGGCCCTGGCCGCATCCCGCAAGGGAAGGCTCCGGGTAGCTGGAGCTCAGAAGATAAGACTGTGTTATGTTTTTATGAAGCCATCACATTTAGACATCTAGAAAGATTTTTTGACAGCATCTATATAATTGTACAATAATTGTACAAATAATTTTGTTTGGGATTCGGCCCATATAAAGTGCATGCACTCTCCCTTTGAATCATTGTACAGCTCAAACAAATTAAATCGTTTAAATAAATTATTGCCTGCATCACGGATCCCCAAACAAAATAACAAGCTTGTGGAAGAAGCTTTTTTAACAATGCTGGTTCAATGATAATGACTGTGCTTCTTCAAATCAAATTGTACGAAAATACAACAAAAATCTGTACATGCAAAATACGAGCCATTTATGCAGAATTTTATTGTTAAAGAGGTCTGGAAAGTCGAGAGAGTTTTCTACTTGAATTTATCTATGCACAAATTTTTTCCATTAGTCTTTTGCTTTTATGCATGTTTGTTGTTTGTGATGTGAGTTGGGCACGTTCTTCTCTTATAACTCAATGACCTTGTAATTGACATCAAGTGCACGTGCATTAATTTCTTCTTTTTTGGTAGAATGTGAATGTTATTTCGTGAGGTATAATATTTTTTTTTGTTTTAAAGCGAAACATACAAAATGTAGGAAAAAATAATAGTAACATAATGAGCTATTTTTTTATTCATTTGATAGGCATATGGCTGTCGTGAATCTAAGACGAAGTCAAGTGGTTCTTATCTGCCCTTGAAATTCTGTGTTTTTAATATACTTTAGAACTTGCCATGCTGATTAAGTGGAGCATATGATTTGTATTTCACAATTTCCCATAAAGATGTTGTTCTAGCCCACCACTTTATGTATTTTGGGGGGAATGTGAGATATTTCTCCACATTTTGTATTTGATTATCACTATATGGCAAGCTTGCATGGGCTCGGAGTGTGCTGAAGGTAAACAACTGGAACAAGAGTATTGGTTCAGACCCGTGTTCATCTGGCACGCCCCAGTGGCTTTATACCTCTACAGAGCCAAGACCCCCTTAATTTGCTGATGTTGATGCCTTTATCCAACATAGTAAAAGATATAGAGTTACACAAGCTTTCTGGACCTTTAGAACATCTGTAGAAGGGACGTTTGAGGTCCTGAAAACGTATGTAACTTTACACCTTTTTTCTTTGGTGGCCCAATAAAAAGTATTACTTTCAACTAAAGGCTCAGGTTTTTCTTGGGCTAAAATGGCATTAGCTATTTCCAGTAATGACACATTTTTTAAAGTACAGCCAGAAAAAATATATGTTTAACTTAGTTTACACTACTAAATGATTGACCTTTAGAAAAATTGGCTTTCACATGAAGGTTGAATGGACAAAGGTGAATGGACTGCTTTTGCATTAATCTCTTTATTGCAATGACAACAAAGGGTTTAGAAAATATTTTGACGTATGTTTAAGCTTTGTGTTGCTGCTAGTTGGTTAGCTAGCTATTTAGTTTTTCACACCTGGCTTCTCCATTTTGGCTTTATTTTTGTTTAATAAATCATGACACAGTATAATATGTCATGTATTGCTGGTCATCTGAGGTTGTATTTACCTAATTTTTAGACCTGCTAAGGAGCAGATGATTGTTATTATGTCCTGATATGTAAAACCATAGAATTCAAAGAGGGTGTGCTTTCTTTTTCTTATTGGTGTTTAATATTAATTATTAATGTAAGCTGTTGTTAATGTATGAGAACATGTGAAATTGTAATAAGGTTCAACATATTTAGATTTAGATGTCATTCCAGTAGTAACACAGCATGATAAGGATGTAACAAGCAAAGGATTCTTCGACATAACACTTAATTATGGGGCTTGTACACACACACCACAGGGTTTTTTTGGTTTAATCCTGGACATTAATTACATGTCTATGCAAAATGAATAGTACATGTATTATAACATTCATTTTTGAGTTGATATTTTAATGCTTTTGTTTTGTTTTTTTCTTAGTTGTGTGTAATTCTGGAGCCAATGCAAGAATTAATGTCAAGACATAAAACATATAACCTAAGTCCGCGGGATTGCCTGAAGACGTGCCTGTTTCAGAAATGGCAAAGGATGGTTGCCCCACCAGGTATGGATTTGTGCTGGCATATAATGTGAGAGGACACTTTAACCATTCATATAAGTGCTGCTAATTGTACTGGTGAAAAATACCTAGGTAAAGTATGTCGTGTTAACCTTGCATGCTTTAGCAACCCCTGATTGCAAGTAACCTCTCAAAATTTTCTTTAACTTTTATGTTATTAACTAATAAACCTCACTTTATACATTACTAATGTATATATTTAGCTTTGACCCTTTACATCTATGTTTTTATATAGAACACAATTGATAAACTGCAGATATGTTGGTTAACCTCAGATGTGTTAGATTACTTTGGTATATGAGGCGCCCTGTGCGAACTACTCCTCTGGCTCCCCCCCATCCCAAAAAAAAGAAAGGAAAAAAATCTCCCCCCTCTGCCCCTTCTCACTATCTACCACCTCTGCCCCTTCTCACTGCCTTCCCCCCCTCTGCCCCTTCTCACTGCCTTCCCCCCCCTCTGCCCCTTATCACTGTCTACCCCCTCTCCCTATCCTTACTTACCTTGTTGCCGGAATCCTGCGGTGGGAGCGGGAGGCGTCCGTCTTCGGAGCACCGCGACGGAGTCCTGGGCAGGGGCGCCGAGCGGTTGCTCGTGAAGTTTTCAGCAACCGCTCGCCGCCCCTGCCCGGGACTTAAATGAAAACACCGTTTGTTTAACTTTATTTAACATCCTCCATGTTAAATAAAGTTTTTTTTTCTTTATTTAACATGGAGGATGTTAAATAAAGTTACAAAAAAAAGAAACAATGTTTTAATTTAAGTCCCGGGCGGCGCCCCTTTTGCCATGGCGCCCTGTGCGGCCGCACAGGTCGCACACCCCTAAGGCCGGCCCTGGAGGTGGCATTAGGTCTGCTATAAGCCCATAGCTATAGCCAAAGTCCTGTGAGCGCAGCTGTGTGTTTCTAATCTTGAATTCTTGCTGACTCCTGATCAATTATGTAAATAAGAGAAAGCGGAGCTCGTTCTCTCTGGCTTTATGCCACCCATGTGGTTAATGTGAGCAGAGGACATGTCATATCTGGCACCTTTGTCCACTTAGCAGGTCAGCTTACGCATGTCCTCATCAGCTTATTACTGTGCCGTAGGGTACTTAGTGCATTTCTGACACTCAGGTTAGGCAACACGATGAACTGCAGGTAACTTCTAATGAATTATATTGTTTGTTTGCTTATAACAGCAGAACCCACCAGACAGACGACCACAAAAAGAAGGAAAAGGAAAAATTCAACCAGCAGCACATCAAACAGCAGTGCTGGAAATAACACAAATAGTGTGTACAGTAAGAGGAAAATACCACCGGCAAGTCTCAACCTGTCAAGTCAAGTTCCAGTAAGTACCTTTTACAAGTTTTCATTACAGATCTCCAACAGGAAGACAAAGCTATCATAAGAAATGTTATTTTGTTTCCCTGAGGATTATATGAAGGTCAAAGCGGCACACCATATTTATAAAACTAACCAATGTAATGATATCATGAAATGGGATGTGTATTTCTGTACGAATTGGAGGGTTGATTTTTTTTTGCTGTTTTAATGCTACAGCACCTAAGATTCTAGGCATTAGTTCTGTAAAGCAACGAAAAGTTTAGTGCCCCAGCTTGGTTTCATTTGGCGTACTCAACATTCAACATACAGACAGGCAAAAAGAGCCAATTCCTTGACAGAATATTTCAGAAGCAGATAGAACAGGCATCGTGGCAAAAAAGAACTGTGGTTTGATCAGGAGCTCCTACCCATAGGAATCATATTTTCAGTGACGGTTTATGTGACATATATGCTGGTACTTTTGTTGTATTAGCTTTAAAATGATAATCTTAAAATAGTAGTTGGACCTCTGATACACTGACCCAAATCTCTTTGTTGACTTACATTATAAAAGATATTTATGAGCTTCCTTGCCAGACACTAGGACGCTTGGCTCATCACAACTCCTGTACTTGTCCCCCGCACCCAACTCTGTCCCCAACTACTGTCTAGTGGCCAAACGATCTGAGATAATAAAGATTAACGGTAGGAAATTGGTGGGTTTATGTGGATAAAATTCCATACTCACATAGGTTTGGGAGGCGGTAAGCTAAGTTACTGCTTTCCAGGGTATCTTTGAGGTCCAAACTCATTTGAATCTCTTCCTTATAATTAGTATCCTAATCTACCTGTCTTAATGCTAAAGTTGACTAACCAGCTACTGTGTCTTAACTATTTTGAACACAAAGGATTAGTTTAAAGTCATGTTAGCTCTTCTTTTTATAGCAATTGTCTCCAGACTTTGCTATTCCTTTGTACCAATACTGCGTATGTAAATAATGTGTCATACAAACATGATGCATACCTCCCAACATTCCTGGTTGAAAAGGTGGAGCATCCAACCCCACCACTCCTGAACTTCATAATCAGCTTCCCATGTTCTCTGGCTCTCCACATTTAACACCACTTCCTGGTACATGTTATACAAGGAACAAATACTGGGTCACAGCCCTGCATGTACAGTTGTTGGGTATACGGCATGTAGGTCAAAAAATCTTGTACACTGAAAGACTGACGGCATTGTCAGAAAACCAGATTTTTCATTTTACTTTCCTTATCATTTCATAAATAGAGAAGACGCAGGTGTTAAGGTCATAAACTGGGATGCTATGAGGTCATTTTATGAAACGGGGTAGATTCCAAACACAGGTGACTAAAGCCAAAGTACAACTACACATCTAAAATTACTTAAATGAGATGCATGTTGCAATGAGGCTAAAACTGAGCTTACTATCATATAACCTATGAAGTTTGAGGATTTTATTATGTTTAGTCCAATACTGGCCTTCCAGCTGTCAGATCTCTCTCTTCCCAATTCAAGCATTATAGAGTATTATAGACTTTAACCCTTTCCAGGACATATTGGAGGATTGTATTTCCATATATTTTATTTATTATAAAGTTGTCCATTAAACTTGTGCTTTCTGTTGTATCCATGTTTAATAGCATTTGACTATTGTCTAAAGATGTAAATATTTTTTTTTTCTAAACAAATCCTACTTTATTTGCAGTGCACCACTACAAAAAAATACTTAGGAGATAAGACACGAGTCAGACGGAATTATCGTGGAATACGGAACGGTTTGGTAAGTAATGGGCCGAGGCAGAGCCAAGGGCCTGTTATACCAAACCAGTCAATATTCCATGATGATTCCCTCTAATTACAGCTGAAAAAAAAACATACTGTAGAAAGTATATGTTTTACAAAATATTATTCTTAGAACTGGAGTGGAGTCATCATGGAATACTGACTGGTCTGTCATTAAAATACTGTTTCTAATTACAAATCCATACTGCACTATATAAGTATCTCCCATCTTTTCCCCATACAATTTAAATAAGATTCTGGTGTTTCCTTCTAATATTGAATGAGAATGATACAATGAGAGAGGACTTAAACACTAAATATAAAGTTATATGGTTGTATGCCTTTAAACAGAAAAACTCTAAATTAATACACTAATTAAAAAAAACATTTATCGCACAATATATTGTTGTAATTTATTTATGCTAAATGCTGTGATATTGACAGTTCCCCTTAACGAAGTTTGTAACACACCTGATTTAAAAAAAAAAATAATAATAAAAAAATTCTAGCTTTGTTGTCTAACCTTGGTCCCACCAGGCTAAAATCAGTAAATAATGTAGAAACTCCTGTCGTCTACCAGAGATTGAACTTTGTGGCTCATCATGTCAAGAAAACCACGCTTAGGTCATAAGTCACGCTGCAGTTTCTTGTAGAATATGTGCATAAGCTGTGATCAGCTCTGATCAGCATTACACAGCAGATGGTGCAGAGGTCCCAGTGTTGAAAGCAATGGTATAACATTATCCACTCCGTATAGTGACAGTTCCCTGGAAACGACAGATGGTAAAGTGGGGACATCCTTGTAATCACACATGTTTTTGTTTGCTAATTACTTAATTAGTTCTGAAATTGACAAATAAGTGTGAAAATTATCATCCTCATCAAAATCCCTACATTAATGAATGACTAAACTCAAGGAGCAGTAGGTCAGGTTTAACATTGGTTAATGAAGAGGGAATATCAGTCAGCCTGAACATAATGCAAGGTGTAGTGAGTGAATGAAATCTAACTGTTGTCAAACTCAGTGGTCTATTGATAGCATTAATTATTCATTGTATTTATACTAAATATTGAATTATCATTTTTGTTTCATTATACAGTACAGCATATATTTTACTGTTTTATTAATGTCCTAAAATATATTTAGGATAAAAATGTTCACTATATTTTCAGCTAATTTTTCTGCTCTTACCGGTTGGATTTTTAGTAGGGACTTCTGGTAGGGATAGACATGGGTAAAGATGTTACTTATTTTACATAAAAAAGTGAAAACAAGCTTCAATGGAGGTGTTAAGAATGTAATTATCAGGGGTATGCTAAGGCAGGTGTATGGCACCCAGACCCACCTGTAACCGAGGCTCGTCTGCAGGGTCTTGTAGGGGGGTGAGGGTGGAGGAGGGAAAACTGCGTGAGCGGCATGAATGATGGTGTTGCATTACTTTGTCAAGAACTTGACCCAATATAATAAACAGTTGGAGGAAAGTATAGGTTTATTGTCTAGCATTCAGGGACACAAACACCAAAATTAAAAGTAGGTTATGGCTATTCATTAAGGAGCATTGATAGGCTAGTTTTCAGGATAGTTGTGTTTCAGATCCTTGACTTTGCTATACATTATGAAGTCCCAATCCCAGTGAGCTTCTGCTGAAGGAAGATCTTGGCTGCCCTATATAATGTACAGTTAAATCTGTGAGATGTCTAAAATCTCCTAGCCCATTTAATTACTGTATACATCATTATACAGGACCAAGTCGGCATTCCTTGATGGAGAAATTTGCTATGAACGGCCATTTATAATAAAAAGTGAATTGAGAGAGTTGAATCCAACTAATGGCAACTCTCACTTTAGTGAATAAACCCCACTGTCTAGCAATTAAGCTCCTAAAATTATAAGTAGGTAACTTGGTAGTAGGTAGTTACTATCTGACATTCTACAAGGAACAAACATATACATGGTTTTGAATATCCAAAGCCACTCAAAAGGGAGACCCATGGGAGAAGTAGGAATAAAAGTGGCTTCATGAGAAGTGACAGTAGGAAACATAGATGTTCATTTTTATTTCTGAAAATACCGGTAGTTGATAATAAAGCATCTTCTGCACACTCTATACATATAAGTCATCATAAACACAGCCATATGTACCTGGACCCACATTCAGACCAGGAAGGCATTATCTTGTTCCACACACTTAATGTGTAAGAAATGAACATATTAGTCAGTATAATATCACTTTTGACTCCCACATTCAGTCATCGATAGTTTTTTTGTCTTTCCTCAAGGTACCCACATAATAATGGTCTGTGCTGTTCACAGGATGTGATGGTGGTAGGAGAACCGACTTTGATGGGTGGAGAATTTGGAGATGAAGATGAAAGGCTTATCACTAGACTAGAAAACACTCAGTATGATGCAGCTAATGGTATGGATGATGAAGAAGATTTCAACAATTCACCTGCTTTGGGAAACAATAGTCCATGGAACAACAAACCTCCACCTAATCCAGATACGAAACCGGACAACCCAACACAACAAGCATCACAATAGTTTAAGTCACCATTCAAGAACTCTCTGTTGTGATCAGCAAGTTACAAATACAATTCATTGCATTGTTTTCCTTACTGAAAATGTATAATTACAACCAAGAACTTTTTGCAAAGACGCCTATTTCGTAACAGCTCAAATATTTTACTTGTGCAATGACCTGAAGTACCGTCTTTGGTTTGAATTGATTTCTTTGTTGTTTGTGATACTTTGGATAACAAAGGCATATAAGATATGAACAGATGCGGTCCAGTATTGTTAAATTAAACTCCAGCTATCATGCTCTTTATTGCACATCGTAGCTGGGTGTCACCTTATAGCTTAGCTTTACTTGTCTGCAAATGGATAGAGGGATACCTCAGTAAGTACCTTAAAATGCATTCATCATTGGTGAGGCTGTTTGGGGCAGCACGGTGTCCTTTAATGTGTAAAGGAGATTCGATAAGCATTCAGCTATTAGCTTAATAGAACTTTTACCTTAATGCCTTTTTTCACTCAATTGAGCTTACTAATTCAGCAATTCTTTGTGTCTTCTTTTCAGGACATCAAGTCTTCATACATGAGTCATGAATTAATACAGTAATATACATTAATATTAATTAATACATTAATCTCATTACCCTTTAAATCATAACTATATATATATATATATATATATATATATATATATATATATATATACAGAATAAAATAATACACAAGAATGTACACCCTGGTCCCTGAGTTCAGAATAATTGGAAGTTACACACTAATCTTTCTGAAGTAAATCATAAAATCCCTACAAATTATTTTATCTATGCCCTTAGGCACCCTTAATATTTTAGTAGTAAAAACCCAAGGAACTCAGGACCATGGAAAGAAATAACCCTATGCTTTTTTCACTGGGTATTATCACGGCCTCATTGGGGATGCACTGGAGGAGTACAATGAAATGCATTGGGCATTTACAATGGATGCTGTTGTTATGGATTGTTTAATACTTGGGCCTAGTATATTATGGTATATTATCTGGTATAGATGTGTAACCTAAGTAAAGACATAATTATACCTGTTGACAACTTTTTCAAACCCTCAAACTACCCCGTTGTACCAGTATCCACTTGCCCCTATGTTGTACTCGACCTGTTGCCCAATGTAACCATGAAAACAAAATAAAACAATATTTATATTTATCTGCTAAACCCTGCTGAATGAAGGTTAGCCGAATGCTTGCGACAGGTGCTTCATAAGGTTTATCTGCTTAATATTCATATAAAATACAGCAAAAAGACGAAAGCAAAAAAAACATTTTGTAGCTGATAAACTAATGATATCATTTTCAAGTGATATTTGGTTCCGCTCCAATTGTGAATTGCCGATCTAGATCCCATCTTGTTTTCAATTTAAAATTATAATAAAATATTCCATTCTTATTTTACATACATGGTTCTTTTTAATATGTTTTAAGTGAACAAAGCAAACTATAAAAGGACCGATGTTTTGTTTTCCTGGTGGGATATTTACTTGCTCTTTCAGATACATATTTGTATAGTATCACAACCAGCAAAGAACCCAATTTTCTTATCATTCTAAACAATTCTGTAATTAGTGATTCTGTTCTATTGCTACGAACTCACAGACAATGCTTGAGACAGTATTAACTTACAACAGATTGTAAGTGTGGGACTTTTTGTAATACTAAAATCATTTGTGCTTTAACAAATGTATCATCAACTTCATTTATACCTTTGTATGATTACTGCTGTTGAAATTTTTTTATATTGTTTTGTTGGATTTTTTTTTGTTTGTTTGCAATATACATTATTTTTTTCAAAGGTGAATAATAAATTGTATTATTGCACACAAAAAAACAAGGGGAGACTGAAAATTTTCCATGCCAGAATATACACCTTAATTCTTTTACAAATTGTTTTTCCTTTCTGGTATCTCGAAGCCATGTAAACAATGATTTTGTGGAACGTTTATTAAAATCCAGACTTGTGTTTTTATCGTATCTTGGTTGGCTTTGTTGTTATCTTTCATAGTATATTTCTTGTATAAATATTTTGTAAATCCCTCTTGCATTTTTTATTATTATTGCTGTGTATTTATGTGGAACTTTATAGGTCTGAATTTTCTTTCATTTTCATACAGTCATTTTTGAGCACACAGTATAAATCAATGTGTTATGAGCAAATGTATTCATGTATGCTTTGCCAATTGGTGTGCCAATAAATTGTGCAAACCAGAGTGTGATTCCTCATTATTTTACACTGAGACACTTACACTATTTTGGAACTTCAATAGTGTTTTTTATTTGAATATCTAAACTAATTAGATCAACGTGTTTAATATTTGTAGTATACAATGGAATAGAGGATGACTGATTGTTGGCATATAATTATCAGCAGGGGCTTCACTAGGGGTGGACTAAGGGGCTGAAGCCCCAGTGCTTTGGTGGTAACCCTGATTGGGGACTCTTTAGCCCATAGTCTCTGGGGCTGCCGCTTCAGTCTCCTTTAGCCGCTTTCCGGGCAGCTCCAGACACCTGAGATTGAAGTTACTTCAGCCTTTGGAGTCCTTATTACTAACCTTAAGTAGAGAAGAGCTAGCACTGAAAACCAGGCTCTGCACAAGGTAAAAGAAGAGTGGGGAGGGAAGGAGAGCTGTGAGAGGGGAAAGGGAAAAGGGAGAGGAGGAGGTGAATCAGTGAGTGAAAGTATATATGTGTATGTATGTATGATTGAATGGTGTTAGAGGGATGGTATATGTATGGAGTTAGAGTAAGTGTATCTGCATGTATGTTAGTGTACAGTGCTAGCATGTGAGTGAGTAAGTGGTGTTACTGTGTGTGTATATATATATGATGTTTGTCTATGCATATGTTAGTGTGAGTGTCTGTATCATATGGTAACTGTATGTTAGGGTATAGTGTTAGTATGAGTGTGTGTGTGTTAGAATTTGGTGTTAGCTTGTGCGTGAGTATTAGTATATAGTGTTAGCATGAGTGTATGTCAGCGTTTGTGACAGAAGGGTTAGCCATGTGTTACTGGCATCTGAGATATGGGAAGAGAAGGTGAAAGGGAGATGATGAGATGGAGAGAGACTGTGTTTGTATATGGTGTTAAAGTGAGGGAGTGTTAGACTGAAGCTTAGTGGGGAACTAAGGATAACAACCTGTGAGGAGGGCGTAATTGCGCAGGACACCAGGGTACTACTGCAGGTTGCCCATAATAGTGGCAGCACAAAGTGACACCACTCTGATATAAGGAAGCAACAAGTAACTTGAAAAGCAGCTGGCTAAAGGGCTTAGATGATATTTCTTTGGCTTTTATTATAGCTAGCTTCATTCTTAAATGCAAAATATTAATACAATATTTTCTAAATAGTATGTACTATCGCATGCATATACAGTGGGGCAAAAAAGTATTTAGTCAGCCACCAATTGTGCAAGTTCTCCCACTTACAAAGATGAGAGAGGCCTGTAATTTTCACCATAGGTACATTTCAACTATGAGAGACAGAATGCGACAACAAAGTCCATAAATCACATTGTCTGATTTTTAAAGAATTTATTTGCAAATTATGGTGGAAAATAAGTATTTGGTCAATAACAAACGTTCATATCAATACTTTGTTATATACCCTTTGTTGGCAATGACAGAGGTCAAACGTTTTCTGTAAGTCTTCACAAGGTTTTCACACACTGTTGGTGGTATTTTGGACCATTCCTCCATGCAGATCTCCTCTAGAGCAGTGATGTTTTGGGGCTGTCGCTGGGCAACACGGACTTTCAACTCCCTCCAAAGGTTTTCTATGAGGTTGAGATCTGGAGACTGGCTAGGCCACTCCAGGACCTTGAAATGCTTCTTACGAAGCCACTCCTTCGTTGCCGGGCGGTGTGTTTGGGATCATTGTCATGCTCAAAGACCCAGCCATGTTTCATCTTCAATGCCCTTGCTGATGGAAGGAGGTTTTCACTCAAAATATCACGATACATGGCCCCATTCATTCTTTCCTTTACACGGATCAGTCGTCCTGGTCCCTTTGCAGAAAAACAGCTCCAAAGCATGATGTTTCCACCCCCATGCATCACCGTAGGTATGGTGTTCTTTGGATGCAACTCAGCATTCTTTCTCCTCCAAACACGACGAGTTGAGTTTCTACCAAAAAGTTCTACCTTGGTTTCATCTGACCATATGACATTCGCCCAATCCTCTTCTGGATCATCCAAATGCTCTCTAGCAAACTTCAGACGGGCCCGGACATGTACTGGCTTAAGCAGGGGGACACGTCTGGCACTGCATGATTTGAGTCCCTGGCGGCGTAGTGTGTTACTGATTGTAGCCTTTGTTACTTTGGTCCCAGCTCTCTGCAGGTCATTCACTAGGTCCCCCCGTGTGGTTCTGGGATTTTTGCTCACTGTTTTTGTGATCATTTTGACACCACGGGGTGAGATCTTGCGTGGAGCCCCAGATCGAGGGAGATTATCAGTGGTCCTGTATGTCTTCCATTTTCGAATAATTGCTCCCACAGTTGATTTCTTCACACCAAGCTGCTTGCCTATTGCAGATTCAGTCTTCCCAGCCTGGTGCAGGTCTACAATTTTGTTTTTGGTGTCCTTCGACAGCTCTTTGGTCTTGGCCATAGTGGGGGTTGGAGTGTGAGTGTTAGAGGTTGTGGACAGATGTCTTTTATACCGATAACAAGTTCAAACAGGTGCCATTAATACAGGTAACGAGTGGAGGAAAGAGCAGACTCTTAAAGAGGATGTTACAGGTCTGTGAGAACCAGATATCTTGCTTCTTTGTAGGTGACCAAATACTTATTTTACCGAGGAATTTACCAATGAATTCATTAGAAATCCTACAATGTGATTTCCTGTATTCTTTCCCCCCATTCTGTCTCTCATAGTTGACGTGTACCTATGGTGAAAATTACAGGCCTCTCTCATCTTTTTAAGTTAGAGAACTTGCACAATTGGTGGCTGACTAAATACTTTTTTTTTTTGCCCCACTGTATACACAAAGGAATCACACAAAAAGCATTCTAGCGCACCGCTCACAGAGCAGAACAATGTCACAGCTCCTTTTGTGTTTTAGCCCCAGATCCTTTTGGAAACAAGCAACATCAATGATAATCAGATACTCTGACTCGATATTGTTTGGGGTTTTCTTTGGTAAAGTGTAATTCCCCTGCTCACCTTAAAATATGATATTGTTGGCGTAGCAACCAATGGAACGTTCATGTTACTTTGTCTATTCCGTTGGTTGCTATGGTGATAAGGCCACTTCTGTACCAGAATTGTTCTTTACAAAATCACCCTATAACATTTACCAACATTTTATGTTCCTCACACTAAAACACTCAAGCGTGTGTGATATCACACAAGTCTACAGACAATATTAAACTATTGATACAGAGACTGCACACAGAATCTGACAGCAAGAAATTGGATGTTTGCTGGAACCCATACCTGCAAACTAGCAGCTATGCCCCATGTGTTACTGTGTTTGACAATTAAGCCACTTCTTCTAACAAATTAAATTTCCTACTGCGTTGTTAACTTGGATCAACTGGGAGCTGGAGTTCTATGCCTCCTACAGCACAGATCTATTTAACACAGGCTCATGCGGGAAGGGAGAAAAACTACAATGGGAGAAATGGGACTGGTGTGTGGGGGGGGGTAGAATTAAAGATAATGTTTAAACAGGAGAAGAAGAGATTATTTCAATTAAAGTCTGTGAGGAAAACAGACCGGGAGAGGCAAACTATTGCTGGAGGAGACAGAAATATTGTATAATCAGAGATTGTTCCACCACCTTAGGGGCTGTACAAACTGCAAATAAACCATTGTTTGAATAATATTATTCGAAAAAGTTTGAAAATACACTATATGACCAAAAGTGGACCCTTGACCATCACACCTATATGAGCTTGTTGGACATCTCATTCCAAAACCATCAGTATTTATATGGCTTTGGGTCTCCCTTTGAGGCTATAAAAGCCTCAACTCTTTAGAGTGTGTCTGTTGTAATGTGTGCCCATTTAGCCAAAACAAGGTGTTTGATGGGGTTGGGGTCAGGGATCTGTGCGGGTCACACAAATTCCTCCACACCAAACTCATTAAACCATGTTTTTAATGGACCTTGCTTTGTGCACTGGGACACAGTCATACTGGAACAGGAAATGATTTTCCCCAAAAAGTTACAAAGTGTTTGTATGCTGTAGCATTAACATTACTCTTCACTGGAACTAAGGGGCCTATCCCACGTGCTGAAAAACAGCCCCCTCCTCCACCAAACTTTGAACCTTGTATTCTGGAAGGTAGCGCTCTCCTGGCATAGTGAATGATGCTACAGAGGACAGGTGATTTTTACGCGCTTCAGCACTCAGCAGCCTCGCTCTGTGAGTGTACGTGGTCTAATACTTTGTGGCTGAGATGTTGTTACTTCTAGACACTCTAACTTCACATTGATAGCACTTACAGTGGACTGGGGCAGGAATTTTACAATCTGACTTGTGGAAAAGGTAGAATCCTATAACGGAGTGCCACAAGTCACTGTTCTTCTACTGCAAATGTTTATCTATGGAGATTGCTGCCTGTGTGCTTGATGTTATACACTTGTTAACAATGCATGTGGCTGAAACACCTACATTTAATAATTAGGCCATATAGCATAGTTTGACATGAATGACCTTACGTGCCACAAGCAATACTATACTAAAAACCCCTTAATAGAGTGTTTGCAAGAAGCCCTAGAAAGTATGTCACGTATATTCACACAGTGTGAATTTCTTTTTTCATAAAGCATTTTACTCTTATCATATGCTATTAATGTACTCGTTAATAAACAACTTTATTTTCACATTACCTAAATATTACACATCTGTTTTTTATGGTATTAAAAAAGGGCTTTTTTTTAAAGCATTTTAACCTGAATTTAACTCTGCAACACACCACTCATAAAGTTTAGATGAAACAGATGGCTTGTATTTCTACACAACTTAAGAAGGTAAGGAAAAGTTCCTTAATTATAGTTATTAAGTTAATTTACGGTGTTTTGTTAACAGTCCAATTTATTAACTAAAAATATGATAGTTTGCAAATGTCAAGTAGTCAAATTATGAATTCATTTTGTATATGTCCTAAAATCCAATCCAAATTGGTGAGGTCTAATGTTAATTAAAACCAATTAGAATCTCTCCAAAACCTTCTGGATATTTCCTTTATCCGAGAATTACTGCACTTTAACCAGATTAACTATTCAGTCTGTGACATTGAAAGGTATGGATAATATATGAAAGAAATCTCATATGTAGGAAACAAAAAATGTACATTTAGTATGAACCAGTGACTGCAAATATACAATCATTGCTTTTAAATTATATTCTGAGCGGAAGAAAAAAGGATTTTTACATTTGAAAAGGGAAAAAGGTCTTTGACTGGGTATCAAACTGTGAATGAAGCCGAAGGAACAAGTTCTTTTCAATATCTAAAAGGTGTTCAATTATGGAGGCGTATTAGTAAGTGGAGTAATTGCATTTCCCGATGGTTGTATATGCCTAGCTTTAGAAACACTGAAGACTTAAAAATGGTTGTAAGTTCTTTTTTGAAGGATAGGATTTTATCCCCTTTGAAACACATCAGATACAATTTTCATTTTTAACCCCTTAATGACAAAGCCCGTACATGTACGGGCTTAAAATGCATTGTTTTCAATGGGTTTAGGGACCGCCCATTGTCCTTAAGGGGTTAAACGTTTTTCAGAAAGAACATTTTGAAACACTGTGCAATTCAGAGTTTTTGTGAGAACAACACGGTAACTAACTAAACTAAAGTTGAACAAGAGCTGTAAATCCATCAAGTTCAAACAACCACACTGCTGCGCTTGGTGTAAAAGAAAGCAAAAACTCTATTAAATACAATTTGCTTGAAAAAAATCTCTCAACTCCCAAATTACTTTCATTGGGCTGGACTGGGGCTGCGAGGTAGCCCTGGTACTTTAAGGCCGGTGGCCGCCAATTACATAATTGCAGCCAATGTCTGCATATGAGAGGCTGTGTGCTACTTTGTTGTTGAACCATGCAGCACAGCATACGTAGTAAATGTGGTCCTGGAGCAGCAGTTCAGGTGAGCATAGAGCTATATCAAGCAACGGCCACCAGACATTTACCTGGTGTGTAAGGTGGCCTGTCCGGGCCTAGGTTCAAGAGGATGGCACTTATATTAATTGTTATAACTCTGGTGATTCGTTTCATTCCTTAACAAAAAGACATCCGGCACTTTCATTTACATTGTGTACCATGTCCAATCACGCTGCCTCTACAGGTTGTGAATTCAATATTTTTTTCTGGTCTTACTATGCAGAACATTTGCTTTGATACATTTAAAACTTCACTTCGCTTAAGTCTCGAATGATAGCAATGTGTTATTTTTGATGGGCGAATCCACAGAGAATTGTGTGTATTGACTTGGCACATATTTGAATAAAGTCACAATAGCATCTTCAAGTGTAAAACAGGATATAGATAATGATATATAATACAATATAATTTTATAAGATATTGCATCTGTTGCTATTGTATGGAATGTCTGACTGTTGAGTGTCTAGGGCTCTAGTTTGGCTGTTTTTCACAGTGAATAATCTTTAATTAATAATAGTTTGCCCTACCTAATGATAAAAACCTCTAAAACCTAAGCATTAGCAAAACTTTGAGCACCTTGTAGGCTATTTTAAATGGTAGGTTTTAAGAAAATCTAATATCTATGCTGTGACAGTGAAGAAGTGGCGTATCATGTGGAATTCTGATGGCATGATAACTGTTTCCTTTCTTTATAAACACTTATTTTATTATACTCATGCTAAACACTTGAAACAAAGTAGAAGCATGAGAAGCTATACAGTGATGTCCAATTGATCAGCAGCGAGGTTGTAGTGACATCTAGTGGGCACATATAGTAAGTTCCCTTACTTAAAACTGCTGCTGGAGGTCTCGGAACAACTTAGAAATATATCACTAAATTATCTTTTTCAATTATTAACATTATAAAATGTTATATCAATTCACAATATAACATGTTGCATATATACACCAGCACACTCAATAAAAAAGTTGGCTAAACATTGCCTTCTAACACAGAAAGCAGCAATGTATTTATTTATATGCATACTATAAAACTAAATATAACGGTATTTGTAACACTGCTACAGCTTTTGCATATTGTATAGACAGAAAAGTTGCTATTGTTATTTTAAACGTAAACTTCAAAAAGTTAGTTAGTCACTCCTGTATGCAGTTGTGTATTGTGGCCTAGCCCCCCTAGGCGTAGGATGGCAGACCACCTGCCAGGGGCTTCCTATAGAACCACTGCTCAACTGCCAATTTGGCTCAACTGACAAAGTAGGCACACCTTCCATAGTTCATTTCCATCTGGCTTCATGCGTTCTTACAAGACGCTCGGAAGGAGTATGCGACATGGAGGGGCAGCTGTTGGTGCTGTCCAGGCTTAAGCCTCTGCCTGTATAAAAGTCTGCTAAAAAGTCTAGCAGACTAAAGTCTACTAAAAAGTATAAAACATTTGTGAGAGTCTTTCCGAAGAGCTTAGTGATTTCAAGTGTGGTACTATGATAGGATGCGAACCAAGCCTCCACTGACTTGTGCTCCCTTAGCCTGAAACAACACACACTTTCCCCAGTTTCCCAGTCGCTAGCCGAGACTCAGTCTAGGCTATAAACCAAAACGAAGAATACTTTATGTTAGACACACAGGGCTGGATATAGCCAGCAAATCACACATTAACATAAAACAAAATATTGGGATACAAACCGCCACCTTAATCTGCCTCCCAGAGACAACAGGGCAGTAAAGGGATTAACAGTAAAATAGGGTCCCAACCTCCACTATCTATTACTGTCCGAAACCAGTTCCAGGGTTTGGCAGGGGTAAATGTCTGTAGCGGTTGAACTGGGGTGAACACTGACTTATACAACATCAGCAAGTGATGGGATGAAATACGGCTGGGGGTAGCCACAGAAGTCTTTACAAAGTCAGGGCCCATAGTCGCCAGGGAGGAGACTAGCAGTCAGGTCTCTCCAGTGATGGAGAGTTCCGTCACAGTAACTATGTCTATATACTATACTTCTGTTAAGCATTTTGCAAATCCCAGCATATCAATTTTTTTAAAAAACGTTTGGGATTCGTGATGCGCGTCATTCATATTTACCTTCATACCTACCAAAATAAATAAAAAATGCTAGGCAAATGAGGCGTTTCCAAAATCAGGACAAATACCAAAAAAAAACTGTGAAAAATACGAAACTGTGAAAAAATAGTGTTTTTCCTTAATGTTCCCAATTTTTATATAATTACAATATATGATTTGTGTAAGGAATAAAATCACACTTAAAGAAACATAAGACAAAAGTGGTCTTCAAGGCACAGAAAATGCAGCAGAGCTCCGCCACTAAAGGGTTAAAGCATTTTCATAAAAAAATATAAAACGTTTTTTTTTGTCATGAATATTTCTGATTTATTTTCGGGCCCTCGTATAATCTCGGTGTATTCATTTATACGATGCTCTCCCCACCTCACAGGTTCGCATCACCTGCATGCTGCGGATTTCGCGCTCATTGCAGAGCTGTGCTGCTCAGCAACATGTGGAAAAGTACCGGGCGTGCAGAAACCCCAGCAGTGCCGTCAGCCCTGCCGGTTCCTGCTCCTCTCTACGGGGGGGAAGGGATTTATACCGGTACTTAAACAACTCGCGTTTGTGCATTTTGGTATTAAAATAAAATTACAGCTTCAAATACGCCAGAGTTGCAAATACTATGCCCTCATCCAAGATGGCTGACGCGCTTCGCAAGCCCCGCCCTTATTCTAAGCGCAGTCATCACTCTAATGTCACCCGTTTAAAGTAAACAGTGGAAGCAGGGCTGTCTCGCGTCGCAGGGTGATGACGTGTATTGTTTGGTGAGACTCTGTCGGTGCTGGCAGCCGCCGTGGCTGGGGATGGCGGACGCGACGGGGGCTTTGAGCGGGGAAGACAAGGAGGAGGATGGGGGGAGGAAGTCGGCAGCGTCTAGGCCCGCGGAGACGCTTGGTTTTTACGAGAGTGATGGGAGTCGGCTAGAAAGGAAGAAGCGGACTCTGTCAGGTGAGTAGCTGTGTCCGAGTGACAGCTGGTGTTAACCCTAGCAGGGCCGCCAATATTAAGGGCTTGGTGGATAGGGGATCACTTTACTTCTTAGGGGGGTCTTATGTCTGCCCCCTGTGCGTTAGTAACCGGGGCCGGGGTGTCACTGCAGGGAAGGGCTGCCGTCACACACCTGACAGCTGCTCACACGGCACCTGAGTCTTACTGACAATGCTTCATTTTATCAACATTTTCTTTCTATCAATAAAGAGGCATAGGGCTGATCTGTGCACATGTATTATTGTCTGTTATTCTAATATTTATATAGCGCCATCATATTCCACAGCGTTGTACTATGTTTAGCTAGTAAAAGAATAGCGTCATTGAGTAAGCGAGTAACCTTGTTGCCACGGAAATACGCCTTAAATACAAAATGACACTTTATTTCTCTGTCGGAACAAAAGATCTGTGTTCTGGATTGTTGCTGTATGATACTTTATCGCACTTTCACATTTGATAACAAAGAAGTTTAGCACGCATTGGTCTGACAGTCAAGGAATTATGTCTGTAAATAACATTGAAATCAATTTTACTTGGAAAGAAACAAAATCATTATTTAGGTCGCTAATCGAAGGTAATATATATCCTACATGTACATCATAGGTTCTAGAGACATAACTCTACCTACCCCGATTATACATAGTTACTTAACCCCCATATAAGTGAAAAATTTCCTTTACTTTCCAAAGTTACCGCTTGGCTTTTACTGTGATAGTAATCCGTGTAACAAGCTGAAGTAGGTATTGGTCACTAATGACCCACTGTGAAAAAGGATCCTTGTAACCAGCTGAGAGTCACAGAAGGTTTAGGAGAGGGAGCGGAGCCTGTTGGCTGCCATCGTAATAAAGTGAATCTTGGCTGGACGTTTCTGTATGAATTTAAGTTCGTAATGGGCTGGTATATTGGACCAGATGATGCTTATAGGAAGGAGTAACAAGAAAAGGTATTGAACTTGTTCCATACGTAAATATGGCTGCTTACCTGTATTATTTGTTTTGACGTTAAAAGGTTTACTGGGTGCATTTACTTTTGGCCCTAATAATAATAATGTGAATTTAAATAATGGTGAGATGTAGCTACAGTTAAACGTCCTCCTGCTTTAATAAATTTCTCGTTTAACATCCTCGTCATCATGCCAGCTAATTAACTTTTGTAGAGCGTGTGGCACTTCGGCTCCAGCCGTGGCCGGTATATCAGCACTGTGGCTACAACCTCTTGCTTCATGTTCTTGTGGCTCGAATTTTCTTGAGAAAAAAAATATTGGTGTCCAAATAAAATTCACCCTGATGCTTCATTGCCATAAGTTACCAGAACCGGGTAACCAGAACCAACCAAGTGAGCTGTGATCCATGGAAATATTGTGTCTCTTCTGAGTATATTTCTGGGTCCTACGTTAATTTTGTGGTGCGCTGATTTGCTTTATTACTTCTACTCTGCAAGTGTAGGGTGCAGTAATGGCTTCTCTCTTATAGTGTATCGTGTTTATGAGTGTTTACCTTTCTCTGCAAGTGTTGGCAGTATGTGAAATTGATACATCTGAATTGGAATCACAAAGTCAACACTGGGCCGGTGCCATACGTGCTTCATTAAAGCATTAACGTGACACTTGTAAAGATGTGTGCCGTTCAGCCAATATGTAAAAAAAACAAAAAAAAAAAAACACACAATGTGAAAAGCCTACAGTGTTTTGTTACTCCTCTGAACGACGCGGAGATGGTCAGAAAGACGTCACCCCATCCTGACCGCGTGTTCATGGTCAGCCCAGTGCTGATTTTACGTTCTGCTGTCACTCGTTCTTTCCAGCGTCACCCGGATCGTTGTCACCGCTTGTTTTGAAACTGTATTGTACAAAAGCATCTATTCCATGAAACAAGTGTTTTTTTGCTTTAATCTCTGCAGTGATCTGTCTGGACTGCTAATGAACTCTTTGAATAAGTGAATGTCTGCATGTAGACAGTCGTTGTCCTTCATCTATGACCTAGAAGGATTGTCCTCTTCCAGTAGTGAATTAGTCATATTAAACTTGTCATCCCAGCGCTCTGCCAGAAGCGGAAAGCAATTTCTTAGACTGGGTTTTCTAACCCCACGTGGGATCACATTGATTTATTGAATTATTAATTGAATTAACGTCTTTCTGGGTTTTTTTATTATTAAGAGTCCTACAGAAAGAATGTCATACAGTAAGTCAAACCTAGGGGGGAGAAATTACTTCTGGTGAGCTGATACTGTGGTAAAGTGTGTGTGTGTGTGTGTGTGTGTGTGTATGTAATATATATATTTAAAGGGTCAGGCTCGGATTGTTTAGCCTTTCTGTCAGGCGCTGGTACCGAAGCGCTCCTGCTGAAATAAATCTAGGGGAGCACTTTGTGTGCGTGAATGTGGGGGGTGTCTCGTTGGACCGACTAGAAATCTCATGGAAATTTAGAGGATGTGTTTGGCCAAATACACTTCCCGCTAGAAAGGGCGCTTAGGGACACAACAGATCCCTCTATGCCATAGAGGAAATAAAATATAAGATGGCGCTCGGCAACCATATGCTTTATTACTGCGGCAGCCATGTTTTTATTTGCTCTCCTGTTCTAAGATAGTTGTGGATGAACTAGATCTCTGAAGCTCGCGGTTAATGCAGAGTCTGCCGAAACTGTGTTAACGTAGCCCAGGAAGCCTATTCTGTTTCCAGTTTGGGCTGTAGGATTCCAGTGCGTTTTTTGTGGTGGGATCATTGGAAATAAAGGAACGTTTGTATAAAATGCTCTGGGGTGGGGACAGCTGTGACGCCAGAGCTGGAACGACTCGGAATATCCTAGAAGAAGAACATTAAATAAAAGCACCACGGCTCACGTGATACATTTCCTTGCACCGGTTTCTTCATTTAGTAGGCATTTGGTTCCTTTAATGGTCTGTCCCTCAATGTGTTTTTTCTCTGTAATGTATTGGAAATAACGATGCGGATTATGTTTATGTCCTTCAGATCTTTCCTTGTTGAGGTTCATCAGCGCCGAGCTGACGAGAGGTTATTTTCTTGAACACAATGAAGCCAAATACAAAGAGAGAAGAGAGCGTGTGTACACCTGCTTGCGGATACCCAGAGAGCTGGAAAAGGTGTGTATTATCGGTATATCCACATACATAATTCCCTGCAGTGCTTCGGATACATATTAGCCGAGTGAGCAGTCCCTCACACGCTCGACCGCCCCAGGTGTAATAGTGTTATATACCCAGTGTTATAATACGTCATTGCCGCCAGTAACTCTGCTGGGCCGTGTTGTAACACTATATTTCTCAGATTGTAAGTTTTATTTCTAATCACATCCTGTTGTTGGAAAACACATTCTACCCAGTGAAAATTGACACCGGGGACCAGTCTGCACGTCAACGTCACTGAAATCTACAACCCTCGGCATCTCTGGGCGGTACTGTGATTAGTCGGCATGTGAATTCCCTCTTTTTTGTTTTGTCTGTTTAGCTGAAAACTTCTATTGATGGAAAGTCTTCTGATCACAGAGCCTGTCATCACATGTTGTATGTTGAGATAAATGAATCCACTCTTATTGCGTGATGCATTTCCATCTGTTAGGCGCAGTCTAGTACCCTATACTAAAAAGACGTATGATGTGGCGGATTTTAAACAGAAATGTGTATTGTGCCAATTATTAGGACAGTATGATTTTAAGAACATAAACGGTGAAATATTTATCAGCGCGCTTTTGGTCCCCAAAGCTTATAAATGAAGCTCTGTCGAGTCGCTGAGGGCACATCTCGCCAGCCTTCCCATCATGTGTATTATCATTATAGTGCTTTGAATAAACGCTTAAACTATATTTTGTTAATTTAATTTCTCCTTTTTATTTATTTATTTTTTTAATCCAAGCTGTCCACACGCTGCAGGATATTTTTCTGTCTTTCCATTCATTTTGTAGGCTGCGTGTAATTGCATATCATTCCTATATTGTCGTTCTGTATGGCGAAGCCAAGCTTCATAAACCGCTCCTGCTGCCCCAGGAACATGATCACTCATGTCTTCTGCCTTTTATTGTTCGCTATAAAATATAAATGCAGGCCAAACCTATGAGAGTGTTCACTAACCTGGGATATCTGCAGGGGGGGGGGTGAAAGTTCCAGCTCCCTCGTCTTACTCTATATTCCTATGTATTGAAACCATTTTAGAGGAAAAGCAACATATGATCCATTTATTTGCACTCTCGTCAGGGGATCCGATTAACATGCTGCACAGAATTAACAGACATTGCAGGAAGGTGACCGTTTAATTCTGACCATAGTCCAGCATTTATTACTCTGTA
Organism: Spea bombifrons; assembly: GCF_027358695.1. Lineage (NCBI taxonomy): Eukaryota > Metazoa > Chordata > Amphibia > Anura > Pelobatidae > Spea > Spea bombifrons. The sequence goes on along the minus strand of NC_071087.1, from coordinate 15,791,481 downwards.
ATCACACCGCAAGGAACAATGCTTGGCATTAAGCCCGTGCCTCGTTTTGCGCAGAGTTCACTTTCAAATCGATGTGCGTTCTCTTTATAGTATTTAAAATAACGTTAGTTATGGTAATAATTTCACGTATTGAAACACAAAAAATGTAAAGGTGGTAAAAATATGCTTGTCGGTAAGACGGCCCGCCGGCCCCCTGTCGGTAAGACGGCCCGCCGGCCCCCTGTCGGTAAGACGGCCCGCCGGCCCCCTGTCGGTAAGACGGCCCGCCGGCCCCCTGTCGGTAAGACGGCCCGCCGGCCCCCTGTCGGTAAGACGGCCCGCCGGCCCCCTGTCTACCAGCATAGAACGGACAGCTCATCAGAAGAGAATGTGTCTCTCTCATAGTGTCTCCTTTTCGATTCTAGCCCTTATTTTGAATTAGTGATGCTATTTTATTTCTGCTCTTGGGAGCACTTTTAAAATAGATAAAAATTGGCTCGCCAGCAGCTGACTGGAAAGCAGTGCTTCGGGTTTTATAGCAAAAATATGGATATTTTACGATTCCTGTTGCTTCAGATTTCAATTTCATTAAAAAAGTCCTAAATATTTGAATGCGGAGGAACTGGCTATTGCAGGCTTAAATCCCAGTAGCAGCTGATTTATTTCACCCGGTGTTGGCAAATTAGTGTCCAGTAAGAGGCCGTGACATTTGAACTGTAATTTCAGATAGCTGTATTCCTGCCAAAGTCTGCAGCAAGTACATAATGTCAAACACGGAAATAAGCGGCTAACCTTTTGTGCGTTCTCAACGCCTGGCGAGCGCTGCAGTGTTTTTGTGCCTTTGTCATCTGCCAAGATGTTTGCTTCGTTATGTAGATGATCTTGGCACTGCATGCGTTGTAGTGTGTTTGTTATATCTGCTCTAATGTGAACTGTGTCCCTATTGGGGAAAAAATCCGAACCGCTGATTTTGCTTTGTTGTTGTTCACCTGGTTTTTAGACCTGCTACGGAACAGATGATTATGTCCTGATGTGTAAAACCATAGAATTCAAAGAGCGTATATGTTTTTTTCACGCGACTGTATATTTTAACAACTGATCTAAACCTATACATATAAGATATGAAACTCATGGGCTCATGATGATGATATAGCTATTTAATATAGTTAATGCAGTTTTTGTGTTCTGTTCCAGTTGATGCTTTTTGGGTTCTTCCTGTGCTTGGATGCGTTTTTGTATGTCTTCACGCTACTCCCCCTGAGGGTTCTCCTGGCTGTGGTTAGGTTCGCTACTCTGCCTTGTTGTGGGTTAAGGTAAGTTGAAATTGGTTATTTATCATTCTGCTGGATTTACCGATCACGTTCCATCATATACCCAGCAGGACTCAAGCTGTTAGTCACTTTACGGAGCTGTTCCTTCAGCACCAGTCAGTTACACAGGAGTATCAAGCAGTGTGCCGGCACTCATGACCTTGTGCTCTTAATTTAGCAGACTATGCCCCCCAAATGATTAGCCCGTAACATGGAAACACTTATTTAAGTAACATGTCTGCTTCCTTCCTGTTAAGAACTGGGAAGCTTTAGCTCCGACAACTATTCAACAGCTAATGTATATGCGCAGAGGCCTTTCTTTTAAGATCAGTCTAGTATTTCTATGCACCAATATACATGTATGCGATATATAATCTAGAACAATGAAAAACGTATAGTTAGGCAGGCAATATGTAATCTTACCCGTTGTATGAATGGCTATAATTAAGCCATGGGTGGGACAGAGTTACATAATCTTTAATGTACTTGCGTACCTTGATTCTTATTTTATATGTGTGTGTGTGTGTGTGTGTGTGTGTGTGTGTGTGTGTATATATATATATATATATATATATATATATATAATATATAATTTTGTAATTGTTTTCGTTGTGACACCTTCTGACCTTTTTGTGTGCCTCCTAAATAATAAATACAGTACAAGCACACGGATGACTCTCACCGGCAGAGCTAAAAGAGGAAATGAAAACCCTCTGACCTCAGTAATGGAGCCAATAGTCTTATGCGTAATACCAGAGGATAAATGCCTAAACGATTTAATAAATGCACCGGCATGATGTGCTATGCCTCATAGGTTATCACAGCTATAGTCGGCACTAAACATATGTTTGCATTACCGATCAGTGCCACTAGGTGTCTCTGCTTACCTTTCAATAGACCTTTTATACTATTTATTATTATTATCTTTTATTTATATAGCGCCAACAAGCTACGCAGCGCTTATTTCTCTATGATATTATTTATTCGTATTTGTTTTTTTATTTGTATATGTTTTAATACAACAGCCACCAGAAAATGCAAACTGTAGCATTTTGGTTTCACCGTCGACTGATTTCACAAGAGACTAAAAGCAGAGCAGATTAACCAATCAATTTTTGGTTAACGTCTGTTATTTTGGTTTACTAAATTATACTGATTTGCCATCATGCAATGTTTGATATCCTCCAGGTGGAATGCAGGCATTGCACTGCACTCAAAAACCCTCAGGCACCTTGTGTTTATTTACTGAGGCCAATGGTTCAGTTTATTAACTATACAGATCACTACGAAGAGACGCTTCTTGCTATCTGTACCAATTGATTGATATATGCTAAAGCAAACGTGGCAGCCTTAGGCTAGGTTTCCACGCGTTTTTTTGTGCTAAAAACGCCCATAAAAACGCCAATGCAGCCACACGGCGTTTTTTTAGTGAAAAAACGCTGCGGCCAGATGTTAGCTGTTCTTCAATAGGAAATCGCACAATGCCATATCCACTTGGCGTTTTTCTGTTTGGCGTTTTTTTCAGTCCTCTTTGGCGTTTTTCTGCTTTTTTGGGCTCTGTGGCAGTTTTTCAAAATCGCAGCATGTTGACACTCTGGCGTTTTTTTGCAAGGAAATCTTGGCGTTTGTCTCCAATAGAAGTCTATGGGAGAGAAAAAACGCTATGAAAAAGCCATGTGGGTTTTTTATGGCGTTTTTATCCACAGTTACAATGCAGAGGATGGACCCAGTATCTGTGTGTCCTACGAGAAATAGGCTGGAAACAAACAGTTTCACACAAAACAAAGTTCATATTGAATTTTACACCATTTGGAACAAACATACCATTACAAACAAACATACCCGACGCATTAACTGGATCCTGCGTGCCAAAAGCAACAGCAAACAATTTGCACCATCATTTGGGGCCAATCTTCCTAGAGCAGCAGACATTCGAAATAAAGCATGCCTTACAAACCACAGAAAAGAGACAAAAGGGTCTACCAAGTAAATGACATCAGGAGAGGGCAGATACTTGCCATTTATCCTAATCCATTTTAGCTGGGTGAAACTTCTAACTTGTAAAGGCTGGAAAAACTGCCTAAGGTCAAAAAAAGCAATTTCCACAGGAAGGCTAAAACGCCAGAAAAAACTCCAGAAAAAACGCAAAAACGCAGGTAAATGCAGTGGCAGTTTTCTTGGCGTTTTTCCTGGCGTTTTTCATCAAGAAAAAAACGCAGGACAAAAACCTAAGTGGAAACCTAGCCTTACTCCTCTTTTTTACTCTATAGGACCGTTGTCTTTTCCTGCAGCTGTTATTTCGTTCTCTCATTTAGCTAACCCACGCAAACTATCTAATCACACACTGTATGCACAAAAGTATTAGGACACTTTGCCATTACACCAACATGGAATCTTATACTAGTTTCACGGGTATATAAATTAACCACGCCTAGTATAATTGTAAAAAAACACCAAACATATTCATGAACTTTCCCTGATTTTAAAACCACCAAATACACATATATATATTTTTTTAACCCCAACTAATTTAACTAACACAGTGTGAAGGAGAGGGACAGAGAACAGTATCTAGGCGTGTGATTGTCTGCTGTACCTGGCGATCAACATGGCTCCCTTTTATTTTTCCCTTTGTACCGATGATGTGCCTGGTACGTCATTGGTACTCTAAGGACGTCTTTTCTCGATGTACCGTGTACATCATTGGTTGCGAAAGGGTTGATGAAAGGAAAAAAATACTCTTATAAAACATTAACATTTGTATTGACTATTTGCATGTCGAGATTGCGTTACATAGCTTTAAAGTTTCTAGCTTGGTACCCGTACTCTTATTAAATCGCATGTTATTTACCATTATGCTTTGTAATTATATCCGCTCACTAAATATACCCCAGCCTGCTAGAGAGAGAGTGTTATTATTATGACACGACAGAAATGGCTTCATGTTATGTTGCCTGGTGGCTAGAATGCAATTCCTCAAAAAAGATTAAGCCAAGAAGGGCCTACGCAGAGCAGACTTTTTCACCCCGAGGATCCCTTGACTACAAATCCGAGTAGCTAAAAAATGTCAGAAGTAATTAAGAAGCGCTCTGATGTTCCTGGAGGATGCTGACTTTAACTCTTGGAGCATTGGTAGGGTGGCAAAGGATGCACTGGATTCATGGCAACGCCATGCAACCGCAAAGAGCCTTCCAGGTCAGGCCGTGCGTTTTGGCGAAATTGCGTATAAGTTAATTTGCCCCCCCCCCCCAAGGTACATATGCTGTCAGACTTACTTTTGTTACTTCTGGTATCCACTGACAGCAATGGTGCCAAATGTAGATGTCACGTGTTTATATTTTTGTTGAAGCAATACCTGGTATTTGTTCCTCGTAATAAGTGTTTAATTCCTTTGCTTCTTAAACCCTTTGAAGTTGCGTCTGATGTCTGTTTTTGACGTCCGGAGAAACATTTTCCAAATCTTTTGTTTGCAGCAATGGGCGTCTGTTGCAGCCTGCGCAAGTATGTGACGTTTTGAAGGGCGTCATCATGGTCATCTGCTATTTCATGATGCACTATGTCGACTACTCTATGATGTACCACCTGATACGAGGCCAATCTGTCATAAAGCTTTATATAATTTACAATATGCTGGAGGTAAGTGCTTGCCGTCCAACTTTCACCTCCATTTTGTGTTCTTCCACTAATTAAAAAAAACCCTCTATACAGCATGTTTACACTTGGATTAATTATTTGTTTCTGTCTACTGAATAAACCCCAGAGATAACTAAAGTTAGGTTCTTTAACGCTATTAAAATTTTTTTGCTTCTTCTTAACAATGGCCAATAATTTTGAGAAAGTAGCCTGTAATGTAGAGGTTACCAACTGCTTTCTGTGGGAAGCCAGCACTACTTTCTGAGGTGGTCATTTCTAACCCCTTATACATGGCATCTCCTCCCATGAGGTTTTGTCTTGTTGAGTTTACATTAAAGCTGCTAATAGTATAGAGAGATTGAAGTTAATATTTAGACTTTGAGGCTTTTGCTCCATATGCAATTATATGATACATTTTATTAATATACAATACAGAATAATGTTCGTTTTTTCCTTAAGTACTAATATTAAAGTTACATTTATCATTTCTGTGCAAAGATAAACATTAAGCCCTTTTTTCCCCATTTAGGTAGCAGACCGTCTCTTTTCATCTTTTGGACAAGACATTTTGGATGCCCTCTACTGGACGGCAACCGAACCCAAGGAGAGGAAGCGAGCCCACATTGGTGTTATTCCTCATTTCTTCATGGCTGTATTGTATGTGTGTATCCTTTTAATTTGTGGGAAACGCAGCATGAATAACCGGCATGGGTTCCGTTTTGTATCTTTGAGGTCTGGATGAAGTGCCATTTTCTTGGCCACGCGAATACATAGCTGAGCATTCTGGAAGGGGGTATGAAAGTGTTCGGCCTCGCTCTATTTGGTGCAGGCACGCTCCTCTTTGGGATTTGAACCTCTCAGGAATTCTTAAAATCTGAGCTGCCATTACATTAAGGAAAACCTCTTGCCTAAATCTGAGGGGCTATGACCCCACACCATATAACTTGTGTGGGCTCTAAAGGACTGGCATGGGTTAATGCATATGCTGTTATGCTTGCGGATAAAGCACAGTTTGCATGTCCGCGGGGTGGGATCTTGTGTTTACAGGACACTGTTCCTTAATTCTTCTGTCTGCAGTTCTTCACGCCATCCTTATACTAGTGCAAGCGACAACTCTCAATGTGGCATTTAACTCTCACAACAAGTCGCTGCTCACCATCATGATGTCCAACAACGTAAGTGCTCAGTAAAAGTACGTCAGGGAAGCGTACGGCAAAGACCTGGCGATCCCTTAGTAGCCCTCTGGGCTGGAAGCTTGCATGCTGGACCTCTATAACTTATTGTATCTTAGAGCGTCAGTTCTAGTTTTGACTGTATGTATTGTAAGAAGGGTTGTGGACATTTTTGGCGCTATATAAAAGTATAATTATATTAAATAATAATCAGGGCTTAACCCCCCTATTTCTTTTTATTTTAAATGAAGTGTTTTTTGTGCACAGATTTTTATTTCAAGGTATTTTTCATTTTTTTTATTAACAGTTTGTTGAAATAAAAGGAAGTGTTTTCAAGAAGTTTGAGAAAAACAATCTCTTCCAGATGTCAAACAGTGGTACGTATCGGTGCCGCTTCTTCAAATGACTTCCATGGCTCAGAAATACACGCAAATAACATACAAAAAAAAGTGCAATGTACTGAAAAGCCAGAGAAAAATATATAAATATTCATTTTTAAATGATCCTGTATGATACAAAAAATAAACATATATCTTATAAAAGGGATACTGCCAGCTGTTTATATTTACCGGGAATGTTTTTGTTTTTTTTTTGTTTCTTGGATATGGGACCAATAAATATAAATGAAAAGCTAGATATTTATTACCTACAGCTATCTCAGGAATTTTTTTAATGGCAACGTTCATTTAAATGTACAGTTTGGAACAAACGTTAAATATGTGTAGGTACGCCTTGGCAGCATTAAGTGAAAATTGTGGGTTTTTCTCCAATTTTGTGTAAAACAGTGCGTTTTCAGCTGGTTTCTGTTTGTATTTAGTACACGTTTAGAATTGCCTTTCCATTAGAGATCTTGTTTTCATAACCCAGTGACCGGCTAGATATCCAAAGCAATAAGGAGTCGCGCATTGCGTACTGCTAAACCCCCCCAGGTTTATTATATAATGGAGGACGTGGGGGCTGTTTATCTTATGCTAAGATAGCAAACTGACGGTATCCCACCGCTAATATGCTGATTTTTTTGCATGCGCTTTATCCCTGTTACCTTAGTCTAATTCATCAGACTCCTTATCATACTGCCTGTTGTAAAGAATAGCATTGCTCAGTCTTAATCACCAAGCTAGACACTTTGAGTCATGGAAGTCTATGGAGCAACTGACTTTGTTAGCGTTTCCATTAAGGATAAGCTCGGTGTGGCATAAGCAGGGAAAGCCGCTTACAATATCCAATGTCAGTCTCCAGGTCTACAGATAAAGGAAGTTTGTTGGGGGAAAATGAGATAAAAACCTACAATACTGAATACGGCACTCAAGGAGAAAATATTTTTTCCATAGGGCTTCCCCTTTAACCGCTTTTGAATATATCTTGTGACGTATGCCATTTGTAGAGCTTTATTTAATGCTACAACTGTATATGTGTGAGAAAGCCGTGGGCCGCCATGTTTAATGTGACAGTCGTTAGTATGAGTGATGGGGACAGCAGCTTCTTTTTCTTCCAGATATAAAAGAGCGATTTACCAATTACGTTCTCCTGCTGATTGTGTGTCTGCGAAATATGGAGCAGTTCTCCTGGAACCCAGGTGATTATTTCATTGTTTGACCCGTTAGCTGCTTATAGACATACTGACTAAATCATCCACAGCGGATCTGGGATCTGTAAACTTCAGCTGCAGTATTAACCTATAGCTATTCATAGCAAACATATAGCTATAGACATACCCAAGAGGTAACACAGTTACCGAAGGCCATTGTCTGGATTGAGTTTTACATCCTAGAACAGGGGCGTCCAACCTGCGGCCCTCCAGCTGCTGCAGGACTACATCTCCCGTACTCCTCAGCCAGCCCTTTAGCTGAAAGAGCATTATGGGAGATGTAGTCCTGCAGCAGCTGGAGGGCCGCAAGTTGGACATCCCTGTCCTAGAAAGTGCCCCTCTATAACATTTTTAATGACTAGCGAACTTTAAAAACGAATAAATAATAATTCCGAGTTCACTATATGCAGTGTGTCGTTTGTTATCGAGTAACAGGCTGCTAGCTAAGACATTTCTAAACGTTATATATACTCTTTTTGTTGCCTTCAGATCACCTGTGGGTGCTGTTTCCCGATGTGTGCATGGTGATCGCGTCTGAGATTGCTGTTGATGTCGTAAAACACGCCTTCATAACCAAATTTAATGACATCACTGCCGACGTACGTATACGGGTTCTTTTTAAGGCTGTACGTGGCATGGTTATTGTATATTTTGTAAGGATGTGTTCATATGAAACTTGCAGATTTACTTAAAGGGGGGTACAATGAGAACAGCAGCCGTGCAGACCTTATCATTGGGTTACCGCGTAGGCTTTAGGAAAGGAGCTCCCTTTACAGTCTCATTTAATTATTAATTATTATTCGTAGAAAAAAAGCAATTGTTTTAAACCAAACATGGCAGAAAAGAGAGCGCCATGACCTGGAAATACACACACTGGTAAATCTTAAATATGTGTGTGTTTGCCCATTACAGAAGACGACATGTGGTGATGCACGTGAAAGTGTATTCACTAAAGCTCCTCGGCTTCTCTGTATATTAACTGGTGTTTGTATGAAACAAGCTTTATTATATAAAGAAAAAAGGCAGGTTTTGTACTCCAACTCTACCTCTTGATTTCACAAAGATCGTAAGGAGCGCAGCGTAGTAACAATGTGTAGGTTCGCGCTGCTGCATCTTGCTGCCAACAGAGGTTGTTGGTGGGGTTAGCGAGACGGCTCTGTGGTATACATGTTACAGGCAATGTTATCATGCAGTGTCATTTTCAGTTATGTTTGCTCTAAAGCTTGTTACTTGTTTTGTTTTCCATGCGGTTGCAATAAATGATATCCTTTTACTTGGTCAAATACGGATTTGTCAGTATAGGATGGTGGGACCTTGGCGTATACGAAGACCTCTCCATCTTCTCAACTCCTCCTAAAGCTTTCCACACACCTTACATGTCTGTATAGGGCAGGTTCCCGTGTTCTCGTGTGATTAGGACGACACACGCATAGTTTGGCTCCTCAAGGCCCTCGACAACCTACCTAATAACCGAACGATTTTCTTATCAGACCCCACCGGTGCGGCGTGTTTGAGGAGTGGAGCGGTCTGCTAATCACCAAAAAGCCTCGTGTGTATTTGTCAAATAATGAACCGTTGCCAGAGATAGCCGAATAACATACGAGCGCACACCTATCTTTATGTATAAAAAGTGAATCTGGTGCAAAGTTTACGTAGTGTCTTATCGCCATAGAAACCAATGGGAAGGATCGCAGGATAACTCCGCTGCTCAGACTTTGCACCAGAATCACACATTATACCCATGTCTGTCATTATATTGGTCAGATAAGTGTGTGTATACAAATGTGTGTACATTATATACATATATACAAAATTTTTGCTAACTCTATTTTTACCTAAATTTAACAAACTACTTGGTTCTTCTAATCCAGGCTTTCTTTAATCTGAATTCAAATACACCTGCGTTTCCCCACAGCCGATGGAGGTCATTTCTGAGATGATGTGATGAAATGCCCCCTTCTCTCCCGTGTTTTTCACATGTATAGCGGTTTCCGCGTGTGATCGGCAGGCTGCCGTGGTTTATCTGTCCGTAATGTGGGTCCCGGTGACTGTAGAATCTATTCCTTCTATATCCTTCTGTCTTTCTTGCAGGTGTATAGTGAATACAGAGCCAGCCTCGCCTTTGAACTTGTAAGCAGTCGCCAGAAAAATGTAAGCTTGCAAAGTGAATGTGTAACGATGTAATGATGCCCCACGCGGCAACTTAGGGAATGAATCCGGTTTATAAATGAGAAAAATTTTGCATTTTTAATTTGACTTGAGGTAAATGCTGATGGTTTCTGACTGGCGACAGCAGGTCAAATATTGTTTTTTGGTTTTTTTTTCTCGCTGATTAGGCTTACACCGACTACAGTGACTCTGTGTCCAGGAGAATGGGATTTATTCCTCTCCCGTTAGCTGTGCTGGTAAGTCGAGTTACGACCTGAGACCATGATAAAGCCGGTATCCATCAGACGTGAGGAAAAGAAAATACAATGCAAAGGACAGTGTGGGGAGCAGATGAAATATTAGAAGACAGTGTTCCACTTTTATTTCTGCCAGCTGGCCCGTTTGGGTAATCGGGTGATCGTTGGTAATGATGCCCACCTTTGACTGTTTGCAGGGGCAGTTTCCTTTTAGAACCCAGTCGATCCAGGGTACAAGAGCAGCTCGTTTCTCTTTATAGAGAGGACGGTAGATAAGTTAAACGGCCTCCCAGCAGAAATAGAAGTGGTGGATACAGTGAGGGAATTTAGACATGCATGGGATAGGCATAAAGCTATCCCGGAGACCAGCCCAAGGACTGATTAAGGTCCAAGTCTCTACAACAGCAAAATGGGCAGACTAGCTGAGTCAAGAGGTCCTTATCTGCTGTTTCTATTGGCGTAGAAAGTCGTGTTATTATATCGGACGCTGCAGCTGCCACGGCTTTCTTTGCTCTTCTGACTTGGAAAAACATTTTATTTTGCACTAATCTATTAGATATAGATTATTATTCCTAGGATCGTTCCCAGGTTTGCGACTGGTTAACCCCTTAACGTCCATTGCCGGGTCAGGCACGTCATGCATAACGGTCACTTAACTACCTATGACGTGCCTGACACGTCATGAGACTTAAACAAGCTTAGAAAGTGATCAACGATCACTTTCTAAGCTTAAACGGTGTTGCTGTAATGCCTCGATGTCGAGGCATTCAGCAACACCGAGATCGGCATCATGGGCCATGTCTGGCCCCTCCCCGGTGCGTCAACATCCGCCATACATTGACCCCGTTTTAAAAGCGTTTAGGAGGGAAAAAAAAGGAAAAAAAAAACATGGTTACATATTTAACCCCTTAATGACAAAGCCTGTACATGTACGGGCTCAAAATGCATTCTTTTCAATGGGTTTAGTGACTGCCTATTGTCCTTAAGGGGTTAAAAATTATTATGCATCAGAGGAACTATCCAGTTCCAGCAAAATGTAAAAAAAAAAAGTCCAAAAAGAATAAAATAAAGTTTATTATGAGCAAGTGCTAAAATTAGCACTGTATCTTCCCAAAAATCCTGACATGGAAAAATGTAAATAAAAGCATTTCAAATACCCAAGGGGTGTCTAATTTAAAAAAAAATGAATGGTTTGATGGGGTAAATTGTAGTGGCCGGGCTCAAAGATAGGGCATAGGCACAGACTGACCAAAATAGGGGAAAAAAAGCGCACTTCCAAAATGCGGCCTTTGAACCCCAAACAGCAGTCAAACCCATGCATGGGTGGTATCACTGTACTCGAGAGATGTTGTTGAACACATATTAGGGTGTTGTTTGATAGTGACGTATACCTGGAGCTATACATTTATACCCAAAGTACAATTTGTGTAAAAAAAAAAAAAATAAAAAAAAAAAAAAATACTACCACAAAGTGTGGCAAAGGCTGGTGGTAGAATCTCATGCATGGAAAGGGTTAAAATACTAGCATTTGAAATACCTTGGGGTGTCTAGTTTTCAAAAATATATGGTATGATGGGGTACACTGAATTATCCGGCTTCAAAGATGGTCCTACTAGGACATGGGGGCAGAATGACCAGATGTAAAAGTTCCAAGTTAAAAAATGTGCACTTCCTAAATGTGGCGTTTGACCCACGCATGGGGGGTATGACTGTACTCGGGAGATGTTGCTGAACACATATTGGGGTGTTGTTTGAAAGTGTTGTATACCAGGAGCTGTAAATCCATACCTGAATAGCAATTTTAGCGATAAAAAACACAAAATAAATTACTACCACAAAGTTTGACGAAGACTGGTGGTAGAATTAGTGCATGGAAAGAGTTAAAATTCTAGCATTTGAAATACCTTGGGGTGTCTAGTTTTCAAAAGATACCCGAAATGGCACATGGGGGGGAAGAATTACCAGATTTGGAAAAAATGGTTTTGAAACAGCAAAACGCTACCTGTACTTAATGCTCCATAACGTGCAGTAAAAAGCAAAAAAACATTAAAACATTGGGTATTTCTAAACTCAGGACAAATAGTAGAATATATTTAGTAGGTTTTTTCATTAGGTTTTTGGATGAGTAAAAGATTTTTGGGGTAAAAGTCAGAAAATGTGGGGGTTTTTTTACATTTTTCATATTTTTTTTATTTTTTTATGGGAAATTAGATAATATGATCAAAACAATGGTATCTGAAGAAAGCCCTTCTTGTCCTGAAAAAAACAACATATAATTTCTGTGGGTTCACTAAATGAGTGAGGAGAAAATTACATCTAAACACGAACACCACAAAAGTGTTAAAATAGCCTCGGTCCCAATGGTACAAAAGGTACAACACAGCCTGGTCCTTAAGGGGGGGGGGTTAAAAGTGCTGTTCTACCTACTATGCTGAATAATTAAATACAGCAGTGGAAACATCATTCATACTCGTTTTATCAAGCCAGATATTCTTATTTTTGCCTTGTGCAATTCACGTCATGTGACGCAAACGTGGGCATTGATAAGCTGTTGCCATAGGAACTTTAAAAGCTTCTTCATTGTATGTGTTTTTTTGCAAATATTTGTTTACTTATTTTAGAGCGTGTAATGATGTCTTCTCTGAGTGCAGCATTATCTTTACGATAATAGATGTGAGCAGAGAACAAAATGTACTACCGTACATCACATTGTTGGTATACTTAGTCACAGAGGCTTTTTACATGGCCACCACAGCCACATGGCTGTACAGTCTGCTGCAGTAGATGTCATTAGATCACAGTAGAGAGCAGTACCCATAGGCAAAGTAGATGTTTAAATATTAAAAATGTCTGTATGTAAATAGATTATATGTTAAGAGATGTTCAGATATGTGTGTCTTTCACCTTCTGCGTTCTGACTTAGTTTGATTAGTGGGTTTTTTGTTTTTCTTCTTTCAAGGTTTTAGATAGGCTTACATAATGTGTATGTATGTTACTAGTAAAGTTTTACTAGTAAATATTCATTCATGTAAACAATGTTTTCATATTTAATAAAAGCTATGATTGAGAAAAATATTTTTTTTGTTTGCCACTTTGCCTCCCTGATATGCCTAATACCCCCCTATGGGCATAAGGCATTTCTGGAGGCAGAGTGGCATATAGGGGGTTAAAGGGCAGTGCCAGTAGTAGCGGGGGTTGTCTGCGTTCATCGAGCGAAAGTTCGCCGTTGGCAGAGAGGAGTATTCCCTGCAGCACTGCAGGGAATTCTCCTCTCTGGCAGCCAGGGAAGGTATGCGCGATGCACGTAGACAACCTCCGCTCCTGCCGGCACTTTCGCTGACGCTAGGTGATAGGCGCCCGATGTAAGTGCTGGCAGCAGCTGAGGTTACCAGACAGGAGGATCCAGGTCTCCTTCAGTGCTGCGGGGGATCTGGATCTTAGTCTCACAGTCAGACCTCATTTGAGGTCTGATAAGAAGACGACCTCGATTATAGGGCGAGGAGTATTTTTCGGAGCGTTTGCGCTGAAAAAAATCTTGTCTTCTCGAGCAAGTACGGTATATATAATGTATGTATAAATAAGGGTTAAGGCCCTAGGCGTGTAGTGCATGAAGTGAATCTGTTGTGCAGAGTAGTGGTCTAACCACCTGAGTTCTTACCTCACCCCTTCAATGTTTTATGATGTTTTGAGGATTATTTACCAGCATTTTGAGAAGTTTGAAGTCACTGAGAGCAGGTTGCGTGTGCTTCATTTCATGGATGTTTTCACTAACGCTGTTTCCCTCTGTACCAGCTCATCAGGGTGGTGACCAGCTCGATAAGGGTACAGGGAGTGTTGGCCTACACATGCGTTGTCCTCTTCTATTTTGGGTAAGTTTTTCAGAAGATCAGTCGCAATACTCCAGCGTTCAATTTGCGAGTCAGCGAAGAGGAAGGCAGAGGGGCCATTTGCCATGAAATGTACCGGTTAAGGTTAATCTTTTGGGTTTTTATCACTGCACTGAGGTCTTATGCCTTCAATATAGATAAAAAATAAAGTACCATCTTCATAATCTGTTTTGGAATACATTGTCGTCGTTGTATAAATACCGGCCTATATTGAGGTTGAGAATTCGTTTACAGTCCGGTTACCTCCATAGATCATGCTCTGCAAATATTCACGTTTAGTATATCTACCTTTTGAGATGTCCGTAGCTCATGGCGGATGTGAATTGTGCCGCTCGCCCTGTTTGTGTAAGCTTTTGCGCCACACGTGCGTTAGGATGGTTCTTGCGTGTGACGTGCAATCTGGAGTTCTTATTGTCTGTGGACTGAAAATAGAAATACCAGTTTAGATTGTTTACTTTATCCCCCTTTTTTCTCCCTTGGAGGAAAATGTCTGTGTCGGCTTAACTCAGCAGGGTTTATGAAAGCCACACAGCTTTAGATTTTAACAGAAGAATAAAGATTACTTTGGATTGTTTGGGCCGCTTTCACTATTCCACATTTATTCTCTATTTGCTTGCATGCTGTGCTACTAAAGCTGGGAAGAGTTCTACTCCCTATTAAAAAAAAAAAAAAAACCACAAAAAAAACAATGCGTTGTTTTATTTTATTTTGACCATAGGTACGGCTAGAAAAATTGTGCATCTCGGCAAATGCATCTTGTTACTTTGACGTTCCAACATTGAAAAAGTGGCTTCTACCAGAGACACCTAGATTTATTTTAAAACAATCCTCAACCCGGGCACAAGGTCGCCATGGGTACTAGGAGCCTAATTCAAAATAAATACCGAATATCCACCCTTAATGCATAAAGTAAAAAACAGCTGTTTTCTTCTTTGGAATTTCTAAAATATTGGACTATATATGGGAAATATGGAAATGTCTACCATAAACTATTGTGTGTGTATGTATATATATATATGTATATATATATACCGTATTTATCGGCGTATAACACGCACTGGTGTATAACACGCACCCCCATTTTAACAAGGAAATTTGAGTAAGAAAAAATAAGTTTAAACTTGGAAGCTATGAACTTAATGTTGGAATAATGTTTATAACATTATAACATTTATTATAATGTAATAAAAGGAATAAAGAAAAAGCACAAAAACAACTTCATCAGAATCACTGCTATCTGGGAAACCACACACACTCAGACACACACACAGTAAGACACACTGAGACACACACACACTGAGACACACACACACACACACTTAGACACACACACAAACACACTCAGACACACACACACACACACATTAAATTTATATATTACTGCCTAACGTTTGGGAGATCTGGTATGGGTCCTCTTTATCTTCCAGCATTTTACTTTTTGTGCTGATGCCGGGGCCGGAGTGACGTCATCACCCGGCTCCCGGCATCAGAGAGGGCGCGCGAGAGAGCTGTGCAGGGGAAGATTGTGCAGCTCTAGGATTTATCGGTGTATAACACGCAGGTAGGGTTTCAACTTCATATTTTAGTTTAAAAAAGTGCGTGTTATACACCGATAAATACGGTATGTGTGTATATATATATATATAATATATTTTTATTATTATTATTATTGACCCATCTTGATGATGATGTACTTTATGTGCTGGGAAAGAATTGAGGCAGAAGCAGCTCAGCACCTGAAAATAGACGTCAGATATTTTTTAACAACTGAGTGATTTTGATATCTTTTATATTTACAAATAGTTTGCTTGGGACAGTTAAACTGCTTTTTGAAACAGGGATTTCAGGGCAGTGATTGCCATCGCTTGCCCATTGTCTCCTAAAATAATATTGATTAGTCGTAGAATTTAATTTTCAACTCGATACGCAGCTAATTGCAGGACAAGGAAACGCTTTGTTTAGGCGTGAGCAGCGACGCGGTTTAGGTATAATCTTTGCAGACAGGATTAGTGTATCTCTGACTCGGGCTGGGAGAGCCAAGAATATTAATCTGCTGGGATTAGCTCGGCACAACTAAAAGGCCAGCCGGCTGGTGTAATTCAGCGACATGTTCCTTGTGACAGTTTGTTAATGTATAACATAATATCACTATGTAGCTTTACAGTCTTTTCTGCTCTTACACAATGAGTCAAAGCAGATGAACACAAAGATTCTCAATTTGTTTTCTATTAGGCTTTTGCATTAATTTAATGACAGTTCTTAGAGTTCATAAGAATTTCCTAAAACGAGGCAAAACGAACGAAAAGGCAGCAAAAAGATCCAAATTTTGGTTTGAATTTCTTGGGCACTACCACTCTTTCACGTTCTCATTCGATTTCTCTTTCATGGTCTGAATGTCTCCACCAACCACTTCCGTGGCTCGCAGGTCCGCTTCTTCACTAGCATCTTCTTCAACTTCTTGTCTTCCTTCTGTGCCCGCATCTCCGCAGACACGGCCTCCGGTGGACGTCCGCAACAATGGTGGAGCTTCCAACGGAGGCATTGTCGTTGTGCAGACGTCCACCGGAAGGTCAAGATGGAAGAGAGAAGAATAATACTCTTTTCTTTCGAATCATTTCAAAGCCAGCATTTAATGCGGTGAGATGTGTGTCCAGCATTTTATTTATTTAGATAGATGGAGCTCTATCTACTTGAGTGGTGAGTGTAGAGTAACTACAGATTGATTTTCATATTGGACGGAGAATTTTCAAGCTAGCTCTAGAATTAAAATGTTATTCATTAGCCTCACTATCATATGCTTCATTCAGTTACTGTTACGTCCCTTGTTAGTATCACTCAGACCTTTAGTTAATTTGTACCTTTTTTCCCTCTTATAGTTTGATTAGAAGGGTCAATGTTATTAATTTTTTATACAATACTTTCAGCTAGGTTAAATACACATTTGGAAAATCCGTTGACAGAGCTTCGAGCATTCATTCGCTATTCTATATATTGCCACACACCTGTTTTGGGTTGACACATCCATTTTTTTTTTAAAAACCATTATGATTCATACTCTGTTCTCTTTATGCAGGCTTATAACTTTAAAAGTCCTTAACAGCATTGTTTTGCTTGGGAAATCGTGTCAGTATGTCAAGGAAGCAAAAATGGAAGAGAAGTTGTTCCAGCAGCCTTTTACAAGCATGCCTGGGAAGACACCCAAAAAAGCCAAAAGCAAATCCAAAACTAAACAAGGTACAGGTGTTTCAAAATGCCCTCAGACCTTAACAAATGGAGTCTTTAGCCAATGTTCGTAAAGCTTATGCGACTCCACATCTTTTGTGTTGGCCCCCAAAAGTTGTATCAACTTATATTAAATTCTCTTGGACCAGTACGGCTATGTCCATTTTCTCTATATTAAACTCAACAATATAATTAGGACCTCATGCTGTGAATATGTATAGAAAGCTTAAGGTTTTTACTGCTCAGGCCCCATTTTTTGATAATATGATTTTGGTTTTTGTAGGGATCCCTACAGATGAAACGGCTAGTGCTTCCGTCACCAGTCAACCGATGCGCCAAGCAAGTACAACACCGCTCCTTGTGGAAAGCAGCTCTGATCAGTTCCTGACTACACCCGATGGTGACGAGAAAGAAATTACGCAAGAGAATTCCGAACTCAAACACAGATCTGCCAACAAGGATCTGCTTGACATAGACAGGTTCACCATCTGCGGAAACAGAATAGACTGATGCGTTTTCGGGATGCTTTGTGGTGCCACAGAGTGATTGCTGAGATTGACCCTCGGATATTTATTTTCCCATTTTAAGTTATTTCTACACCGTAAACGTCCCTCGACAGATAAAATAGTCCCGGTGTTGCGTTCCAGCAGTCGTAACGTATTCTAAAATAGTGGAGAATGGCAGGCTTCTACCGAAAGCTTTTTGAGCGTGCTAGCGAGGATGAGTTGGAGCGAATCCTTCAACGGGGGAGAGACTTTGCAGGTGAATGCCGAAGTTAATTTTTTCTTTTATCCTGGATGATTTACAAAGAAGGAAGGGCACTTTAGGAAGAGGAATTTTACAGAATTTTACTTCTAATGTGTGGACAGTCTCTGTTAGCCTTAAAATAACACGTGAACAAAGAGTCGGCTTTCTACACTTTGTTACATCATCTCCATGGGAATTTTTGCCTTTTAAACCACAGAAGCAAGACTTGAATATTCAGTTTTAGTGTTTTTTTTTTTGTTTTTTTTTTTCCATTGAAAAAATACAGGGTCAATACAAAATGAAGGTACCAGCAGAACAATGCATTCTTTAAGAATGTCCCTTCAGCTCGGGGTAACACATGATGGGAGCAGCACGGGTGTTGTGCAGTAATGTGGTTTTATCTGACCTCTGTTCTACCAATATTACTCTGATGGCATAGACATGTGACCGGTCCATTCTCATAATTATGGAAACTGATCTACTTTATTAAAGGAGGCTTCAACATGAAATATATTTAAATTACCGTAATTGCATGCAAAGAAATCTTTAGGCCCCTCCACCAATCGGCTATGAAAGCAGAATTGATATTTATTGATGCGCTTTACTAATCCGCAGAAACTTACACCATGGAGAATCGTCGTGGATCCATGCAGGTTCTGATGTTGTTTGACTTAACGTGTCATACATTTTACTATCTCGACCACAGCTAGAAGGCATCTTTTAGAAAAATATCACAAAGGTTGAGATGATGATTGAGCCTCATGCTGATGTTATGACACCCCAGCTGTGAGCTGCGGTATACTTGAGGGTGAGCCGTTTTCTGTTGGCTGTGGCCCACGGAAGTATTGGTCTCCGAGGTTGCCTGTGTTCTTGAAATAAACCATCACACTCAAGGCAAAGATAGCTGGAGATGTCCTACATGGAACGCGATGGCTAAAATGTGTGATGTTAATATGGAAGCAAGACGTTAAACATAGAGTGACGAGCAAACCACAGACTGATTCCGAACAACTTTCTCATTGTGCCATAGTACTTATTTGTGTTTTGATGAACCCCTTAACAGCATCCAGCTGGGGTCACAATATGACGGCCTGTGCTTAGTCATCCTATCCAGATCTTCGTATCTTGTGTTATTCACATATGACTGCACTTGGGTTATGCTTTATTAAACCTGGTATAGAGGTGCTCATTTTTACCTAATTTGCACTATTACTTTTGGAAGATCTGTGCTACTTATCGCATTCAATCTCCATTTTTTATATAATGGCTCATCCGCTTAACGGGCAGTGAACAAATGTTTGGAGTAGAGTTTGCCGTCTGCTCTTGTCCACGGGTACACCTCGTTTTTGCCTGTAGCTCATTAATTGCATTCTAAGCAGACCCTTTAGAACCCCCATGTAGTAGGTTGGATGGGGTTGTCCTATTACAGCATGGCTGTATATGGCGTACTTGCACCAAACAAGCAGTTTAGCTGCAACTCCAAGCCAGTGATGTTATGGCAAGAAATGCTTACTTTGACTAACGTAACTTGACTCTCCTGGTGGTGTATTGAATACGGAAAACCTCGGACTGCGACTAATTTTTTATGTGAACAAGTTAAATCCTTCTATGCATCCAGAATCTCTGATTCTCTCTATACATTTGGTCACCATCTCTGTTCACAGGGCACTCGTCTCTGGCTAGCTCAGACCATGACTCTCAAATGAAACCCAAGCATGTGACTTCCAAAAGAGTACTTTACTGCCAGTGATTGGTGGATATTATGAAGAGTAGAGCTGGTTTTATACTGCAGTTCCACTGAGTACTTTAATAGGCATTCCTGTTTGGTGCAGGAAACTGTCCCTTTAATACTTCTCGTCCTGTGTCTATTGTCGGTAAACTATTTTTGTGCCACAAGACTATTTAACACTTCTTGAAAATAAAAAACACATCGATGAGCCAGAATTTTACATTAAAGAATAATATCTGGGAATGTTTATAAAGCTGCATTTAGTGTTTTAATGCATCATAGTAGGCAAAACGCCTATTTTTTCCCCCTTATTAAACCGCCCTTTTAAATTAGGAGAAGTAGAATGAATGTTGAACACATGTCTGTGTATATTTCTAATTTACCTTTAAAATAAGTTTTTAAGGGAAAGGAACAGTTTTAAGCATTGTTTACTGCATAAAACCATACTGCGTTATCACCTCGATCCCAAACACACTTACTTCTATGCCTAAATATCACACGTGTTCTGCCGATGGAACGTATGGCCCATGATTCAGACCTTTTTTTAATTTGGTGCACATTTTTCATTCTTAAATGTTTTGTAAGGATTTTATATATTTTTTTGGTTGTGTTAAGTTGGTTGCAATGTTGGCTTGGTTGCTTAAATAAAGTTGAGAGGACGAAAGTACGTATCTGATCTTTTTCTAGGACTTTAACCCTTAAGCAGTTTGCTACATCCATAATGTCCTTCTGTATATATTTGTTAAAGAATGCGCTAAGCTTTTGCCCATATATTGCAAGTTAAAAGTAGGATTTAGGGCTCTGGATGAGACGGTTGATTCAAAACTAAGATGTTGAGTCTTTGAGGAACTCTCTAATTTATGTTAAAAGATGAAGAAAAAAAATTCCCGCAGCAAAATAATATTGAATACACAAACGTAAAGAAATTTATTCTATTCTTCTGCAGGTAGAAAATATTGGTGATCTGCTCCCTCCTGAGAACCCCAAAAAAACAAAACCCAAATAAGTGTTTGATTCTTTTGGACTTAATATTGTGTAAAAGGTTTTATAAGACATCCTTGTAAAACTAAGCAAAATAAATTTTTGTAATATTTCATAATCACCGTGAATAGTTCTTCTTTTTCACAGAAGTACTGAAACAGCCCACAGCATTTATAATTACGTTATTCTCGTTATTTTACCCCAAAGCTTTCAAACCTGCCATCGGACCAACACTTCCAAAGACTCAAATGCAGAATTTGGCCTTTGCTACTTTTATACCCTGATGAAGACCTTGTGCTGGTGACACGAAGACTTTCTGCTGGCTTGATATTCAGATCTTCGAGTATTCTCGATAATACTGTGCGTATCGTAGCACACGTTCTCTCTAATACTGTGCATTAACGTGGGGTTTCAGAAGGAATTTATCCCAACTCATGCACCTCACCTGCCGTTTCATGGTCTGCACTGCTTATCTTTTTACACATTGTGTTGCTGGTAAATTAGAGCATGATATTAAAGTGTTTCTGTTAAACATTACTGTTCCCTTCCTGGAAAAGTAGGGGCATGGGTCGTGGTTCATTTTCTGGCATTTTTCCCTCAGATTCTCCATTAACGTAAGTTTTTGAGGTTCATCCTACAACGATACCAGCAGTTGGAAGTACCCAGCACTGCTTCATATGTATAAGTCGACCTGTGTAAGGGTAGACCTCTCGGTTCCATCATTGTCTTGGTGAAGATACGTTGACTGTCCTGCACCTACGCCTATTGTGAATGAGACAGAAAACGTTTACTGCTAGGGGTAACAGAGGATCGTCATCGTGTCACCTGGTGACTGCATGTTTCTACAGCATAATTTTCACTACCATCCGGCTGCACATGGGCCAAAACTAACAAAGGAGAAGATTTGCTAAACCAAAGTCCGCAGGAAATAAAATATCAGTAAACCTAAGTCTTCTTTCAAAGTCTCATTGTGACAGCCATAAAGCACCTTTGTGTTCCCAAAGCAAGCGTTTCCTGTTCAGTGACCTTAAGCGCATAATGGATAAATGATTCAGTTACATAGAGATAATCATTTTGGAGAGATTGCTAAAGCCTGATTTGGAGGACTGTTGTGTTTGTAGGTGCCAGTGATGGTGTGTGATGACATGGTAAGAATAAAACCTCAGTTATCCCGTTCATTTTCTTCTTACGCGCGCATGATATCATTGTGAAGAGAGGTGATAAGTACTCATTCCCGTGGGATTCTGTAAGCTTGCATACCACAGAAGAAAAACGATCCATTTCTGTCTGGTTAACAAAATGTGATTATGTTTCAATAAAACTGTGTTCATTTGTTTATAGTTTGTTTACAAAGATTCACTCTGTCAAACGCAAGGTAAAAGAAGTCTTGCTCGCGAGCTTTAAATCTAGCAAGATAAGCCATAAAGGAGGAGAAGGAGGTGGCTGAGGGTAACAGGACTGGGGAGGGTGGTGGTATGGGTAAATTATGGCTAAAGGGATTTTAGGATTGTCTGAAGAGCTCCCTCTTTGTCATGATGGTTGGTGGTCTGCAGTTGTGTAAATATTGTGTATTATTTATTTTCCAGATCCAGGAGAAGCACTTTTTTTTTGCTACCCTAACCTTACAGCCCTAGTAACAAATATATGTCTATGTATAGAGAAATGAGCAGAATAAGCTGTGCATCTTTACTTCACAGAGAAACTCTCATCTGGGTCATAACAGGGCCCCAGTGTGAAAATTGCCTCAAGGCCCCCAACTTTATCAAGCAACATGTATCACCTTTGCCCCCTAACGGCTTATTGGTGCACCAAAAAGCCTCCCTGTGCCATCTGCTTATCTGTGTCCCTAGACCGCCTGTGCCATTTTTGCTCCCAAACCGCCTGCCTGTGCCACCAAAAAACATATAACATTGATGGGAGTTCTGTGAATGGTTATCACAGCAACTATATGACTCTGCCTCCCACCAGTTGGATCTCCGCAGACTCGTCTCGTTTCCGAGGCAGCCTTCCATACTGGCATCAAATTTTGACATTGTTCCGTACCGTTTGCACTGGTCCTTGCACCTATCGTGGGACATTCTCTTGTGAGAACAGGTTAAAGAAACCATGTTTTACCATGTCTTACTGCACATGCTCAGTAGCGCTCCCGATAATTAAAGAATGTAAAATGGACTTCTATATGAATTTACAATAATCAAGAGAAATAACCTGAATACATTTTGCATATCTAGAAATCGAATATTAAATTTCAACAAAAAAAGCAGAAAATATACAGCATAATGTTAATAGGAGCTTTGGTCTAATATTCAAAATCTATGTACTTGAAGCTGGTAACCTGTGTTTATCAGTTTGTTTTCACTTCTGGAAATCATTAATGGCACTTGCTTAATGTAAAACAGATAAACCGAAATTATCGTCAACAAATCAAGCTTAAAAGTTTGCTTGACCTTCTTTGTTCTCTTTTAGGTTTTATTTTTTTGTTCCCTGCTGTTTAGCAAAGAAACGCATTTCCAAGAAAGGAAGATATGATGGTAAATTGCAGCTGTAGGTTTATAGCGGTAAATTACACCCTGATGGTGCTTGATACAGGCAAAGGTCACTTACGGTCAAACTAACAAAACCATATCATTACACAAATGGAACTGTATGTGGGAATCAACCCTGATACTATAACTCCGCGGGGTGCTAAAACATCTGTGCAAATGGACAGCATAGAAGGAAAGGTGCAAAAAGCAGTGCCTATAATATATATATATAACTCATTTTTGTGTTTGGGTACAATTATTTTTGGCCTGTTATTGCACCTCTGTCAGAGGGCAGTTAGAACTAGCGGGGTAACAATAAGCTTCCCCTACTTGTTGCAAGTGAAACGTTTCTAATTTCTCTTTCTTTTCTTTCTGTTTATCTCTCACTTTTCTCCACACCTCTTCTCTTTCTTTATACCTTATTTCTCCTCCTCCTCTTTATATCTTTTTTGTCTCTATCTCCCCACGATTTCTCTTTATCTCTCTTCCTCTTACCCTATATCGCGCCACCTCTTTACCTCCTCTTTCTTTTATGTCTCCCCCTTTTCTTTGATCGCCCCTTTATCATTATCTCATCCCTCCCATTTCACTTTATCTCTCTTTATTTATTTCACTTTATTTCGCTTTACCCTTTTCTATTCATCCCATCACTTATCTTTCTTTTTATCTCTCCTTATCTCATTATCGCCCCCTTTTCTCATCTCATCTCTCTCTTTTCCCTTAATCTCTCTTCCTTCTCTATCTGTCCTCATCTTTATATCTACCTCTCTCAACTTTATCTCTCCTCTTTTTCATTATCTCTCCTCTTTGTCAATATTGTCCCGCCTTTTCCCCCATCTTTCTCACTATCTCCCCATAATCACTTTTTCTCCCTTTTCTCTCTATCTCTCATTATCTTCCCTTCTTTCGCTCCCATTTTTTTTCTCTCCAGCTCATTATCTTTCCACTGTATCTTTGTCTTTATCTCTCCTTTTCCCCCCTTCCAGGTATCCTGCTCCAAAAAGCCAATAAACTTATGTTTTAACCCCCAATGATCCTCACATATCAGATTCTAGTAATAAATATAAATAGCAAACCAGGAGATTTCTCCATATTGATCACTATATTGAGATGGCAGACGAGCTCCACTATAATATAAAATACTATAATATTATAACAGCATTTCCCACAATGTTTCTTTCAAAAATGGTTAAACATCCCTTGAAATAAACTACTTTGAACAAAAAGTTGTTGTTTACCTTTCATGTGATGTTATTGTTCACTTTATTTTCAACAACATACTGGAATAAACGATTATTGATGGAGAAATTATAAAGCGGGCAGCCAGAAAATACAGAATAGAAATGCAGAAAGCCCTGCTGACATTTGGCCATCTATTTATGTAAAATATCAGTTTAGAGTTTAGTGAAATGTTGCCGTTGCCAGATAATGGGATAAAAGATGGTTCCAATACAGAACATGACATTGTACTAACGCGCTGCATGTGGTGGTGGACTGTGCGATAATTTGCTACAATTGGATCCTTTGTATGTATATTTCAATACAGACAACAATAAGCTTGGTTCTTGGCATGACTTTTAATATTCATAGAGCCAAAGAAACGTACAATTTAACAGCAGATAAGAACCATTCGGCTCCTCTAGTCTGTCTTTGTAAAGACTCAAACCGTAATCGGTCTTGTCTTAGATTCAAGCCAATGCCTATCCCAAGCATGTCTAAATTCCCTCGCTGTTTCATTTATCTACCCCCTTCTCAAAGATATGAAAATGTATGAAACAAAATACCCATTAAAATCATTAGCATTGTACCATATGACCCATATTCAAAACTGTATAAATACATTACTAAACTTATTCACTAGGAGGGGCAGTGTAACGCCTGGGCAGAAGGGTATTACACAGAAAGAGCATGAGGGGCTTTATGTATTCCCCTTATTCCCCATTAAAAGTAATTATGTTAATTACTGGTACTGACATATAAGGCCCTCCATAACACTGCTCCTCTATACATTTCTGACCTCATTAACAAATACTCTCCTACTCGATCCCTACGTTCTTCCCATGGGCTAAGGCTCTCCTCCTCACTCATCACCTCTTCCTTTTCCCATCTACAAGATTTCACTCGGGCTGCCCCATATCTCTGGAATCTACTTCCACCGAACCTTCAGCATTCACCCTCCCTCCCGACATTCAAGAAACATCTCAAGACTCACTTCTTCAGAGAAGCCGCGCCATCTTAGCTGCTAGAACTTCCTTGTCATTGATACAAACACCACACTACCTCTCACCCTTTCTCTGTGCCTTATGTTTGTCACCCCATTTCCCTCAAGATTGTAAGCTTGCGAGCAGGGCCCTCTCCAGCAAATGTATCGGTTTGTCTTAGTCTGTCAATTCTTGTCTTGTCATACCCCTTGAATTTATGTATTGTATTAAGTGCTGCATAGATTGTTGGTGCTATATAAATAAAAGATAATAATACTAATAATAATAATAATATTTTTTATTCCCTTTAACTTCATGCTATATGATAAAAGAGGAGAAACCACAGTATAAAGTTATTATATAGCACAACGCAAGCCCAAAAGGTAAAAATGAATGGGGTTTGCACATAAGTGGATGGTTACATATAACACACACTTTTATAATGTATCCTTTTTATTTTTGTTAAATGTTTTAAAAAGGAACAACTCCAGTAAGAGAAGAAGTATCACCCTTACGTTTTTTACCCTTTAAATCTGTTGGATTGTTATTTTATGATTAGTTGACTTTTTTTGTCATCATGACTCTATTAACCTTAATTTCTACATATATTTGGCTTCATTTTTAAATTCACCGAAAATATTTACCACCCTCGATGGAACCATCACACTAAAGAGTTTGAAGGCGCTATGTAGAGCAATAAGGACTTCACCGATTTATAAGGATGTTCTTTGTTAGCAAAGTGATATTTCCAATACTATGATACGGTGGCAAGACAGAGTAACATTTCATATCCGGCATTAACGTAGTATGATGGCCGCTGTGTAGAAAGTAAAGAGAGATGGCTAATGGACGGGATCACTGATTAGTAATCCTAATTTATCTTTACACAGCTTTCTAACGGCCCAAATGTAATAACCCATGAAATCTACGAGGATGATGATGATCTATGGACATGTGCTTGGCATAGATAAGGCTGGAGGCATCATATGAGCGTTCAGATCAATGTTTCTAGCACTGCAACCAAGACATTAAAATGGCCGGGTAAAGCACGCCCAGGATTACTCGTGTTTCCGCTATTACTAAGGGCTTTGTTTGGGAAATCAGATAACTAAAGTATCTCAGGTGCAGATAAAAAGTCCCATTGATAGAGCTGGGTGGGCTGTGTGGTCATTCATGGTTGTCCCCGCTGTGTTCTGCCTCTCCAGGGTATTAGTGGACGGTACGGAGGATTAAATCTGTACTGTGACAATGACTAATAGTCAGAGCTCAGATATAAAGACTTCTTTTGGATGATAGTTTATAAATAATTGCATCTAATAAAAAAAAACATCAGAAGCATGGTGGGTTTCAGTAGAAGATATTGAATATCTTGCTTATATGGACAATCTTCTTGATGGCTGCTCCAGAAAAAGGAATAATTTTCTTTTGTGGACAACATGGGACTATCATGACCACAAAGTACCTGTCCCAACAACTTCTTCAGCATTGCATTATGAGGTGGGAGCCACAGGGTGAAGAAGGAGTTGATTGTCAGCGTATGATCTGGTCCAAGAATCTTCTACTTTTTAGATGAGAAACCAACTTCCCGTTTTAAAATCTTTTTGGTGTTATAAAACATTTAGAGAAGTCCGTTCCAGTGATCTCCGGGAGTGGCTATTAAAGGCCCTCCGAGGCCATCTTGGTTGTCAGATAACAAGAATCCCTGAAGGTTGTTGAGACCCACTATCGGATCAGATCTTCAGGGGAGGAAATTCCGTGGGACTGTGACTGATCAGGCAAATTCCTTTCGACCATATGGTGTTTCTAGATTTTTTTTGCCACCTCAGCATCTTTCTTGTGACAAAGCTGTCTTTTTTTCTGCTAATTCCAATAAAAGATCCAGAAAGTTAATCAGTCTGCTGTCTATCCATTAATCAGAAATGCCGACAGAACAGGCCCTGTAACATGTTTAAAAATTCCCTACAATAGACAATTCCTATAAAACAGTCAATATGTCAATATAGGATAAGAGATCCATCCCGGTTACTCATGGAGAACTACACATCCAGTATATATAGCATTATATATAGAACGTTATAGGGGACAACCTACTTTATAGTTTTGAAAGACTAATAAAATTGTTTTATTCTTTTTCGATTCTTTTTTAGAATATAACTCGTTTAGTTATTGATGTAGAAGTTATGAGGACTTCGGCTCGCAGATAACTCAATACAATGTACTTGTTCTCCACCTTATCTATGGAAGTTCCAATTGATTACCCTCCGGCTACATCGGAGCTCATAGTTCCTACACGCTAGGATTTAATGTAGGGCCTTATTAACCTATTAAAGCCTGGGGACCAGGTTAGTGTACAACATCTCCTTTCACGCTTCTGTAGCAGAGGAGAAGCAAGGTCACAATGTGGTGTCACCAAACGTGTTGGGATGAAATATATTTGGCACACGCTGTATAATTCAGCAATAGAAACATAGAATTTGACGACAGATAAACAACCGTTCTGCTCATCTGATGTAATCTGTACTCGATCCTGTCTTAGATTCAAGATAGCTTTATACCTATCCCATGCATTACTGTATTAGCCTCTACCACTTCTGATGGGAGGCTGTTCCATGTATCTACCACCCTTTCAAAAAAGTAAAACTTCCTTACATTACATCTACGCACACTTCCCTATCTGGGGAAAGTATAGGCAAAAAGTGGGGCGTACCGTCCAAAATACGGCCTTTTCCATTACGAATGCGTATGAAAAGAAATGCTATTTTTTGAAAGACACCAGAAATGAAACCCCCCGTTGAGTTTGCCTTGAGTCGCAGTTCCGATGTGTGTTCCTTATTATCACCGACCTGCGCCTTTGATTTATTAAATAATGGATAAGGCAGGCTGCTGATTTAATATTAACCATTCTCCGCAGATGTTTAACCATCATTAATTTAACTGCTCGTCGCTGCAACCCCCATCAATGATGTAGCTTTTTTTATTTTTAGCACACCCGCCTTTCACATTATTGATGTCGCGGCCATTCTTTACCACTAACCAGCCTCCATGTATAACGCGGACCCCTCGCTTTCTGCTGCCGGTGAACCAGCCGTTCCTCCCCGGGTAATCCCCTTCTTTGATGTACCAGCCGAGCTCTCCTTCTGTAATATCCTCTTCCTATTATGAACAACACAGGTTGGAAAATACACTTCAAAGCTAATCTTCTGCACCGGTGACATCCGCTCACATCTCACACTGCGGCCAAGTAAGCCCAAACGGCTCTCTCGGCTCTCTCAATCGCCTATCGGCATCTACAAAGCCATTTACTTTCTCTCTTTTTTTCTCCCCATGTATTTGCCACAAGAAATCTATTGTTTTCTCCGTGTTGCTGCATTCTAAATCCCATCACTCTAGTCCAGAATGCCAAGCTGGATTTAAAACCTGCAGATAAAAGTGGGGGTTACTATAGATAATATAACACTGGATATAGGAGTGCGGGGAGTATTTATCATAATCGAGTATATCATACTATTAGATCCCATTGTACAGCGCTACGGAATATGATGGCGCTATATAAAACAATAAAGAATAATAATGACTATATTGAATACTTAAAGTAAAAGAAGATTATTAGCTGCTCATTTCACCCCCATCCCTGTTATTTTTAATATTCTAGATTGCCCCACTATCTCTAGCGTCACATAGTGGACCACTGCGGCTGTGGGCAAATCACCCGGTGGGGGGCAAGTGTACCCCTTTATCTTCCCTCCAAGTGTATGTTTTTTATTTAAAGAAATAAGGACACTAAGGAACTTAGATGAACTCCTGGAACCGCATATGAAGCGATTCTGCGGCATGATATCCCCAAATACAATTCTCCCTACAATGCCCCCCCTTTGGGTAATAGTATGTCTAATAGTATATATATAATAGATTCAATAATAGATATATAATAGATTTAATAATAGATATATAATAGATTTAATAATAGATATATAATAGATTTAATAATAGATATATAATAGATTCAATAATAGATATATAATAGATTTAAAAGTAACAGGGTTTTTTTGTCCTCCCCCCTAAAATGCATTTTGTACCCAGATCTCTTTTGGGTCCAATATACCCCCCACCAAATAAAACAGGTTGGCCAAACTTTACAGGCTCACTCTATGCCCTTGAAGTTCTCCTCTGTCTGCTGCCAAAGCCACCTCTCTCTGGGGGTTGATTTAAATCCAGCCTGACTGCTCCCTGAACATGTTCATGCATAACAGAGTGGGACGGATGGCAATGCCCTCCTATCACTGCGAGCTGCGGAACCCCGGATGATGAATAATTCATAGCGGGTGTGCTCCTCCTGTGAGCAGGACAGTCATTGGGCTGCAGGAGCGAGGATGCTGCAGGAGACAAGCAGGCAGCCGGCACACGAGCTCCCAGAGCAGTAGCGGAGCTGCAGGGATCATCCCATTGAGGGCAATCACTGCAAACACTGGCTGCTGCAGCCTGCATCCCTGCCTTCCCATCCCAGTGCGTGCAGTGTCTGGATCTACAGGTAATCCGATTCCTGAGCCTTATTCTCACTGCATGTTTCTGCTTTCGATCAATTGAGGTCAGTGATGGTGATCATGTGTGCAGGGGGTCTGCAGCTTGGGGCTAAGGCTAATGGGAGTTTCAGTCTATAACAGATGGGCTAGTAGAGGCTGCAATTTTGTTGATGATCCCAGACCCATGTCTACTAAGTGTGTCCCAGCAGGTCAGTTTGGATGAATGCCCTACACTTACTAAAGGGGAATCATGATGATTATCCTCCACCCTGGCTGGCCGAGAGTAATAGGGGTCTTCTTGTGGACATACACGGGTTAACCTTGTTAGGATCAGAAGCACATTTGGTTAACATTGATTCATGCCCAGTGATTACATCCACTAATTGGGTTTAAAAGCCAGCGGCTGCTGCCCATTCATGGATCCTAATCCACATACCGAGGGAGCTTTAACGGTGGGCTGCCGCCGAGGCAGATATGTAATTGAGAATATTACTCCGTGTCTTCTGACCCGGGTCCAGCCCTGCGCTGGAAGCTCCGAATCAATGGCCCGTTTGTTCTTTGAGCCCTTGTTTAACCTTTGTTTGCCGACAGGTAGCCATGCGCGGCTTTGCTCACCGCCAGTAACTTGTATAGTCCGCAGAGTACAAAGGGTTAAAAAGGAGGAAAAAAGTGACTTATTAGAGCTGGAATAGGACAATTTAAAAAAGAAAACGCTCACGGTTTACTGAAAATCCCAGTTCTTGCGGTATATTCTCCGATAAATCTGAGTTTGTAGACTTTATGAGTTGTTAATGTTAGCACCAGATTAGATTCGCTCATATTGGTCAATAATTTGAACACCTGGCTGGAGCCGTTCCCCAGGAGCCGTGGTAATCAGACGGAATCATTTCACCCGATCGCTCCACGTATCATCATATAAGATTTAAAGGCGAAAACATTTCACCTATAGAGTATAATAATTATCTTGCAAATGTATAGAATGAAATAATTATTTTATGATGTGGAGATGTATGTGTCCTGGAGTGGGATGCACGCGGATGCACGCACAATCCTTAATTCCCGCTCCCATTTTGCACTGGGGTTTATTCACTAAAGCAGGAGCTGGAAGGAGAGCTTGCAGGAAAGATGTGTGACTTCGGTGAGCTCCTGTGTCCTGCCGCGTAAGGAACCTGGACGGCCCTGTATAATGCATTGCGTAGTTATAGCAGGTGACATGTCTTCAGTCTCCTGACCCGTTAAATTATATATTATGCAGAGCAAGATTAGCCCTTCCCAATGAATTGTGAATACAGGTTGTTGGAACTAGGGTGACCGCGTCGGCCATGTTTTCCAGGACATATATAGCTTTACATATTGCTGACCAGCCCAGATAAAACACTGCCCTGCAGTACGGGGGATGTATATCTAATTAGTTCCCTTCCATGAGTCTATACATCCCCCGTACTGCAGGGCAGCATTTTCTTTGGGCTATTATATGTGTCCTGGAAAACATGGTTGATGCGGTCACCGTGGTTGAAACCACTTCAAACTTTCCTGCCAATTCTCCCTTTGGTAAATAAACTCTATTATGAAGGACCGACCTCAGGTAGCTTTTTAATCCGTGAAGTTTCTTGAAGGTTACCAACTGCAAAAGCTATAACCAAGGCTTGTGG
Source organism: Spea bombifrons (assembly GCF_027358695.1). Taxonomy (NCBI): domain Eukaryota; kingdom Metazoa; phylum Chordata; class Amphibia; order Anura; family Pelobatidae; genus Spea; species Spea bombifrons. Next base: position 15,759,930 of record NC_071087.1, on the reverse strand, counting down.
GGCCTGGGCTAGGCTCGACGGTCCCAGCCCTCACTCCCGGAAGTGGAAATGGGCGCAGGGGCATTGCTGCCCGACCGTTCAAGTGTGTCCCTCATGACGATAATGTCTGGTAACTAGTAGTCTTTAGTAATTAGCAGCAGTTATCTACGAGTAATTAACGTATATTGTGGACGCGGATTCTTTCTCGGCTCCCGTGGAGGTCTCCAGCTTCCTGTTTGCGTTTGGTTTGGGTGAGACTCCATGGAGATTCTAGGGCAGCGGAACGGACCTGATTTTGATTCCTTCACAATATATGGTCGGTGAGATGGATTTTTCATCTCGCTTTCCAGTCACAGTTAAGTGAATAAATCTCCGCGGGGGACACGATCCTGGGAATTTCAGAGCTGTGTTCGCATTTCCATGACTCCATCGACTGGAGAATCTCTTGGTTACAACCAGTGCCAACGCAACTTAACGTACCATAATCTACCACACCTTAAAGAAAAGGTAGTAACCTGTACGGTTTTCCATGGGTTATACTTGACTACGGTATTCCAGAATCAGGGCTGGTCTTTGGTTCTGGACGGACATATAGGATATCTGTTTATCGGGACATTTCCCTTTAGATTTACAATCAAGTAACCGGCTGGTCACCCACCCTCTCTTAACAAGTCCGTTGTTCAAAACAAATCTAAAAGAGGCAATGGTGGGTGCGCAACTTGTAATTGTTGAGCCATAAAAAAGATTTGAAAGGTATATAATGGTGGAACTGAATAATACCGCCTAATAGACAACTGGGGTGAGGCCAGGAACCATCAAAAAAATCTATAGCAATGTATAAACTCAACCCCCCCATTACAAATTCACGAATTATGTTGAGCTCCACGTCTAGGTAGATCATTATTCCTGAGAATTATTTGTTCCGAGCAATTTAGTTTTAGCCGGTTGAGCGCGCATCGTAAAATAGCATTTCATTTTTTAGAATGATCGTTCGTTGCGGGTGAAACTGAACTGTAAAGCATTCTGTTAAGTAAAGGAATTCAGCTGGAGTGCAATGATAAACTGAAAGCCAACAGGCTCATAAATGAAAGATGTAAGACTTTCAAGGTGAAAAGCACTGAATATCTGTATACACAGAACGTGGCGCGGCTAAACGGTGCCGACGTGGCTGTTGGCTCAGTAGATACATTTGGGTTTGTTCACCAAAGTGTAAGATGGAACATTTAATCATCTAATTAATGTAATGGGAATGTATTAAGGGGAAGAGCCAGAAGAGCAGGCTGCTTAACGCATAGTTCATGCAGTGAAATGTCTTTAAAGGCTTAATATTGAAGGAGCATCTCGGCTCCTCATGCTGGACCGCTGACCTGTGTTTGCCCAATATAATGCATATAGTGTGTATACCGTAGTCCTCGGGTATACCTCCGTACCTTATCCCCATTGCCTACCGTTGTTGGCTCAGGTAAGGGGTTTCCTGGTTAGAGGCAAAAGTTACTTACATTAATAGGTAAAATGATATGACCATGGTAGTAGTAGCTACAGTCCAGCATGTACCTGCACAGCATGAGGACTTTACAATAGCTGGGGTGGTAAAGATTAGCCACAACGACCCCAGTCTACAATTCCTATGGTGCCCAGCCAGTGATGGCTGACTGTATGCCATGGGAGCTGCAGCTAGTGGGTAAAGTGGGCCATATATATATATATATATATATATATATATATATATATATATATATATATATATATATATATATATATATATATATATATATATATATATATATATATATATATATATATATATATATATATATATATATATAACTACAATTCCCATGATGTCCAGGCAGCAATATGCCGGCTAAATATTATTGCAGATGCATTTAACCAAAGTTACTGTTTGTACTGAAGACTAATCATAGTCTCCCCCCAAAAAAAAAGCCCAATCTACAGTTACCAGCTTCTGTTCCTACTATTGCTGGCTCAACATTATAGGAGTTGCAGTTAAGAATAGTTAATGTTGTGTAGTTCAGCATTCTGAGGTATTTCACAAAAAGAGGGGAGTAAAAAAGGGCCATAAAGGCTTGGAATCAAAATATGACACTTGGTAGTTTCCCTAGCTGCAATACATGTTTGAAATAAAACTACCTCGTGTCTGCTGCCTGCAAACGGCGTCTCTGCCCAGGCAGGGACTGGGGAGGAGACCAGCTAGAGGAAGAGAGCAGACTAAACCATTGTGACAGCAGAGGGGTGCTGACTAACATGTTTTTTTCTGCCTCTATGTCTTATTAACTCAATCTAAACAACCTACTGTTTCTCCCTCCCCTGCTGCTGCTCCAGTGGGCTTCTTAAAATTTCCAGGGGGGGGCGGTGGCAAGCGCCCCCTCTTGCCCCCCCCTCCAGGTGCCCTAGGACAGTGGCTGCACATTATTGTCCCTTTCAAATTCTTACACATTCTTTTCTGACATTGTCCTCTCTCTATCTGGCTCTGCCCTTTCAAGTTTCCACATTAAGTTACATGCGGCAGAGCCTTAGGAAAGATAGCTGGGAAGTACCCATGTGTAGCCAGACGCAGGACTTGGTTTAATAAGCAGATGATGTATTCTGATCAGGCATGAATTATTATTATTATTTTCTTTTGCAAATATGTTTAAAACGGTTTCCTTATATCGGATAAGAATCACTCTGCCTTCCTTGTTTTTCACAGATCTCTGTTTAAGAACCAGTTAAGTCCCACCCTACCTAAGAGAGAGAGCATCCATTCAGGAGATCAGCCACTGAGCTGGAGGCATCTGCTGCTTTCCTCTTCACGTCACCAACGACAAGTGAAGCACAGATCTCGCTTGCCTCAAAGGATCTCCTAACTAGCCAGGAACTCATGTTCTAGACACAGCAGACACATGGCTATCAAACTGTACCTTCTGTCCTTGCTACTTTGTGGAAGTACAGTGTCTGAGCAACCAGTTCCCTTCAATAGCGCTGCAGAACCCTTGGATTTTGGATTTGTACCAACTGGAAGCTACGATACAGTGGCATACCATGAACCGGGAGCTATCGGGTTATTATTCCAGATAGTCCAAGGATTCCTGTACGTAGTACAGCCTAACAGATTCCCTCAAGGTAAGAACCCCCCTGTAATAAAACTTATTTTAGGCGTAACGGTTTGCGGTAGTTACACTTTTTAGTTGGAGTATACTTTATATCTTACCTTTAAACTTTCGATACATAAATATACATATTACACAATAATTTTCCAAATAATCGGTGAAATCTGTGAAACCTAAACTATTATCATTATATATATTAAAGTGTTGGCAATCTGGATGTGATCCCTTATTTTAATTGCGTCGAAAATAGTTTCAACTTGTCCTTTCACAACGGTGGCATGATGTAACTAAATATATATAGTCTGTTTTATATCGCTAGTTGAGTACCCATTTAATTTTGGCACTCGCAACAATAAACAGAACTTCAATTTTGACAAAGATTACATCATTATTGAATACAGTATTTTGCTTATTGGTATCAAAGCTGTATTTAGTGTGTGTGTGTGTGTGTCTGTGTGTATATATACAATTATAGTTTTTTTATTTCTTGTAAAGACAAAATCTAGTACAAAATTCAATTTGTCGAATTGAGCATGATCTCATTCATGAAAAGATGAGTGTCTTGGGGGGAAAAGTTCAATGCAGTGGAATTAATTTGGCAGATAATTAGAAGTTTTGTTGAAGTTCACATTGACAATTATGCCACAAGTAGGTCAACATATTTTTTCGAGGCCAGGAGAAATTATTTGATGGATTCAATTTAACAAAAACCAGTTGGTTCGTGTAAGTTAATGATAATTACTGGGATTCAACTGAGCAAGAGCAGACATTTGAACGATATCTCTATGCTTCCTGACCGGTATAATGTGTCGTTCCATTTGTATTGATCGGTCTAGAGTGTTGACCCGTTGCTTCTCATGTCATCTCAGGAAGGTTGGATTAGTTCTTATGTTTTGCTGGGGTTGGGGTTATACCCCTTGCATTGATTTGGTTTCTTGAGAGGAGATTTTTGGAGAGAATCCATTCTTATGGCTCTTCTAGCTGTTAATGGACTGTCCCTCCCATCTAATTGATTTAAACAATTACTCGTTTAGGTATAGAATTTTTCTTTCAACCTTTTTAGGTATTTTAAAGAAGCCAATTAAAAAAAACCAAGATAAACAATGAGGTTATTTGAGCCTCTGGACAGTAAAAGGTTTACAAATTGACAATTTTCTATAATTGTTGTTCTGGTGCATTTTTTAATTTGTGTTCGTAGCTTGTTATAGTGGATGATATGTAAATGCGTTAAATGCGATTCTGGATTTTCTGTTTGCAACTACACCAGATGTAAAAATGACAATTCTCGGCTCTGCAGTAAGACAGCCTGGATGTGTGGATTGGAGATTTGAGTCATTAGATTTAATTAGGTAATCCATTTAATCCTTTTGCCACCATATGTCTGTCCCATTACATTTGTAATAACAGTTCTCTAATTTATATATATTTTTTAAATTCCTCGTTCCGTGACACATTACGCATCATGATTTCTTTTAATGTATTTTTTTTGCTCATCCTTTGATGTATGAATTACTATCAAGGATATTTTTGGATGGATTTGTGATCCAAGTGGCCATATATGTCAGATCTTTGCCCCAGGGGCCACTTGCTGTTATTAGTACTTACCAGTATACATTTACATGCGTTATTTACACAATTACAGCTTTTCATTTCTGTCTAACCCACACCTTGTCTCTCAAAAGTACTTTGTCTCCCTCTTGCTTAAAAGGAAGCTCCCATTAGTCAGTCCAGTATTATTCTTTCTTAATAAGAGGTCAAGTATGTAAGTAATTATACCATATTTGCTCAAATATAAGACAACCCCCCCAAATGTGAATATTTAGGAAAAAAAGAAAAAGCCTGAATATAAGACTACCCTATAGGAAAAAAGCTTTACTAGTAAATATTAATTCACATGTAAACTATTTTTTTTTTAAATTTAATAAAAACTTTGAGGAAAAATGCATTTCTTGTTTTTATTTCCTTTTATTTTCCAACTTGCCCCCCAGTTATGCACATGTTCCCCCCCAGCTTGCCACTCTGACTCTAATATATGCCTTATACCCCCTAAATGCCACTCTGGCCCCCTGACTTGCCCTCCATGCTCCAGACACCCTGGTGTCTAGTGGGGACAGTTGGTGTACATCTGTGCGATGTGCGTAGACAACCTCTGCTGCTACTCGGCACTTCTGCCTGGGCTTCTATGATGGAGAACCAGAAGGTCATGTCACGCTGGCGCTCTGTCATAGAAGCCCCGGCGGAAGTGTTGGGCAGCAGCGGACTTTGCTCTGAAAAAATTTGTCTTATATTAGAGCAAATATGGTGTATGTGTGTGTGTATACACCCTGATGGTGTTTGATACAGGTAAAGGTCACTTACGGTCAAACTAACAAAACCATGTAATCATACTTGGGAACTTTTCCGGGTTTGACCTGGAGAGCTCCGAGTGAAGCAGCTCTTCTCCGGATCAAGACCCGAATCCTCCGGGTCGTGGGAGCGGGGTCTTGACACACCCCTCCCATTTTCCCTTTAAATGGGGGTGACGCCCACCGACGTCAGTGGGCAGTCCTGGGCGCGTCCTGCAAGGAAAGGCTCCGGGTAGCTAGAGCTCAGAAGTTCCCAGGTATCCTTATCATTACACAAATGGAACTGTGTATCTGGGAATGAACCCTGATACTATAACTCCACAGGGTGCTAAAACATCTGTGCAAATGCACAGCATAGAAGGTGCAAAAAAGCAGTGCCTATATATATATATCTTACCTTACTGTTTCACATGAGTACTTACCTATGAAGCTATCCCTGGCGACCTGGAAGCGCCCTGAAGGTCTGTTGCGTCTCACACAACATAGTTTGCGACATAATAGCGTACATATGGATGCCGCAAATGGCTTCCTGCACCCCATATGCAAGCCATGTGTTCCTGAAAAACTGCAAAATGCTGCTTTATTTTCGACTACAATTGGCCCTGTTGGGTCCTCGTGTCTCTTGGTGACACAGAGATCCTTTATATTTACACTTTGACTACTTGGCTCCCAATTAAGGAGCCACCCTTGCTGAAACTACTTTTGGTGTTTTGATTCCTGGTGTGTGACTTTGGCTTTGTTACGTTGCCAGACTAAATTATTTCCCCCCCGGCTCTGATGTCTTGGCTGTTAACGCGTTTCACCCGGCTACGCTTACTGTACTCTCTGCCTCTCGGTACCTGAATACCGTCACAGGACCTCCTCGAACCTAGGCATCCAGTGCATGGTAGTCAGTGAGGTCCCGGAGGGTCAACCAAAGGGGGAAGGGAGCTGTCGTAGGTGAACACCCCACCATTATCACCAGCAACCTAGTCCACGGGCCCTCAAAATTTTACATGCCAACAGCTGGCGTTTTACACTAGTTTGACTTGGCTGTTTGCACTAAATCGCCTCAGTCCTGCCCTGAAATACTCACAACTGCTGAAAATGTGATCTCCTCTAATAGAATGCAAAACTCACAGCGTATATTTATTTATTATTATTATTATATAAATACAATAAAATACGCAGCACTTATTAAAATACAAAGGGTCTGACCAAACTAGAACTGACTAGAGCTGAAACAATGGGTTAGCTAAGGGGGATCCCCCCCAGCACTGAAATGGTTAAGCAATGTAGGTACATTGATATTATTATTATTATTAATAATCATAATAATATTAGTTATAGCGGCCCTGGAATCTGTTCTATATATTACCCACTAGGTTATTTTGTCGAGGGGACAAGCCTGAGCTTCTGTTCGCCTTACAGCTTCATCACAATCAATGTGGCTCTGGAATCGTTTCAGTTCCCATGGAAACCGAGCATCAGGCAATCTCTGTAAAAAAAATATTAATCCCATATTTACTTGTCAGCAGGATATTAACTGCAGATCAGTAGCTTGTTTGAAACTTTCTCTCAAATAAGAATAGCAATAAAAAAAATCATGTTTGGGTTGGAAAGAACTCCTCTGTATTCACGAGGTCTGAAATCTATGTGAATATAATGCCGAGTGCGTTTAATGTAGAAACATGGAGTTTGACGGGAGATAAGAGCCATTTGGGCCATCTAGTTTCCTGATTTAGAGACTCTGCCTTTAATCAGTCCTTGGGCTCGTCTTAGATAGAATAGCGTTATGCCTGTCCGTCACACTACGGGGATTCCGTCACACTATGGGGCCATATACCATGTAGCCCACCACTACGTCAAAGTACCCCAAGTTGGTGAGTCCTGTCTAATTTTTCATGGCTATATCGCTTACCAGGAGCTAAATTAGTGGGACTGCGCTGTGTTTTAACCCAAAGCCCTATCTCATGCATGTTTAAATCCCCTGACTATATCCATAGCTGGGATCTCTCCGGGTTCACCCGAATCCTCCGGGTCGCGGGAGCGGGGTCTTGACACCTCCCACTCCCCACCCATTTCCCCTTTAGATGGGAGTGTTTCCCTGGGATTTTCACAGTAACGCCCAACGACGTCATCGGGAACACCCACAACATCACGGGGACCGCCCAGCAGCGTCACGGGACCGTCCTGGCCGCGTACTGCAATGGAAGGCTCCGGGTAGCCGGAGCTCAGAAGTTCCCAGGTCTGACTAAATCAGCCTCTACCACCTCTAATGGAAGGCTGTTCCACACGTCTACTACCCTCTCAGTAAAGTAAAACTTCCTTACATTACATCTAAATGGAAGCACAATAATTTTTTTATCTTTAACCCCTTAATGACAAAGCCCGTACATGTACGGGCTCAAAATGCATTGTTTTCAATGGGTTTAGGGATCGCCCATTGTCCTTAAGGGGTTAAGCAGGTATCACATATCTATTACTGGTTTTACTTTTATGGTAGGATAACCACATCTGCTGACTGAATTACTAATTCTATCACTTGACGTGTGCCGCTGACAAATTCACTATTATTTGAGAATGTTTATCCGAGTTATATCTCTACATCTAGCCGTGGACATATAAAATTGCTCCACCGCTGTGTTTAATAACACGGTAAGCATGTTAATGGCGTGTCCGAAGTCTCTGGAATACATAATAGTCATTTCTGTTTAACCACCGTAGTAATTCAACAAGTGTTAATTCCCTAAACATGTGAATCATGGGAGCCTTGAAATAATAGTTTATTTCCAAAACCTTTTTGTTTCTGGCTGGGCACAAGAGAGCGCACGGCTCGCTACCTGCCAGATGTAGCATTTAGATGATTGTGCACAGAATGATGGACTATTACATGCCAGTTCATCCATGTGAGCCCTAAACTATAGCGTGTGCATTCATCCCTCAAAGCAATGACAATCGTGATGCATCTATCTCTATCTCTATCTCTATCTCTCGTCTGTTATTATGTACGTCGTCTTGCAAATGAATCGAAGCATTCAGCAGAATTTGCGCCCCGGGTCCTGGGCTGGCAAGATATTGGTTTATCTAGTTTGCTATAAAAGATAAATCTTCTACCCTACGGAATATTAATGTGCATATAACATATAGCGTAGATTTCACCAGTAAGATCTCTGCACTCTAAGGTCGACCTTAGTCCATTCTAGTTCCTTAAATCCAATTTAGGCTTTCTAGATTCTTTATATTCTAGACCACATGCACTCATTGTTTGGTACAGAATGTGTTTTTTTGGGGGGGCGGTTTAATTGGATCATATTGTCTTCCAATAAGAGGTCCAACTTCTTCTTTGTGTAGAAGACAATGTCTTGTCTCCTCTCCTGTACCACATCCCAATATAGAGAGGTCCCCTTTTTATTTGCCCGGCCACTTTTAATGAGCTGATGAGGGGTTGCTGTTTGGCTCATGTAAGGTTATGAAGCAAACAGAAAGATGGGTGTTTATTTATGGGTGTTCATTAGAATCGGTCATAAACTCTGATTACATTTCCTTCTAATGCTTTACCGCTAAAGCAATGTTTTGTTTGGTGCTCCAAGAAATGCTACGCTTAACATTAGTTTAGAAGAAATGTATCAGCTATTGGCGTGCCTCCACGTTGGTTGACTTTGATTACCATCCAAGGTATATATAAATGTTGCGGAAGTAATAATGGTTACTTGGAGAAGTTAACATTATTGTTTAGCCATGTTCATAAGATCCGTATAACTGGTGATACTGGTTGTTCAGTCATATAGCACGCTAATGGCACATAGCTGCAATCCCACTCTTGTGAGATTTTTCTATTACTGATCAGTCCATGACCAGTCGGCGTCTTTTCGTAGACATAATCTTAAATCTCTGTTCCCTGCTTTACGAAGCGCATGGTTTTCAAGACAACAATGAAAAAAAAAAGTGTCTGCATGCCGGCAGCTGATCTGTACTCGGATCAGCTTGCTACTATGCACTTAAAATCAGTCCGATCCCTGCTTTGATTCAGGGATCAGATATTGTGTCGTGACAGATCCCCCACCTGCAAAAGCTCCCCCATAAACAAAAAACAACATATTTGATCTCTATTTATGATTATTATGAATTTATTTTAAAATTACATTTTTTATAAAAACAAATGGGCCGATTTAGGAGCTAAAATTTGTATTTAAAATGAACAGACTTTCAAATAAGTAAATAACTTATACACGCTTATACTTTTTTCTTTAATCATGTGAAATGTGAAAATGTTGTGTTTCAGTAATTGTTTTAAATCTTGTAGCTGAGGTTGTAGAATTAATACTTATTGCTAGCGCTGAAATAAAACAGAGTACATTGCTCCAAATTTTTATGTGTTCAAAGCATATAATTAATAATAATTATAAATAGCGTTAATGATAGCTGCGACCAACTCAGTGCCATAATCAGGGGCATATCCATAGAAACATTTTAAAAGAAATCTTTAGCCAACATATTTCTAATGTATTTTTATATAGAATTTTAAAAAGCAACAACCTTTACATGTAAATTAAGTGATATTTCAATACTACCCTTTACACTAATTTTTCTATAGTGTTTATTTATATATATATATATATATATACACACACATACATACATACACCGGTGTGTCGGTGTGTGTGTGTGTGTGTGTATATATATGTATATGTATATGTGTGTATATATATATATATATATATATATATATATATATATATATATATATATATATATACACATATACATATACATATATATACACACACCGACACACCGACACACCGGTGTATGTATGTGTGTGTGTGTGTATATATATATATATATATATATATATATATATATATATATATATATATATATATATAGTGTGCATCATAGTTGACAATGAGATTGTTTGTTTTGAAATAGTAATTATGCAATAAAATATTAAAACCAAGCAATGTGAGTCATCATGATGAATCATCATATTTTGTTATGATTATTATTATTTATTACTGTTATTAATTTTGTTGAACAGCTAAGGAAGATATGTGCAATCTGGTTGTATAAATCTTTAGCCTGCATCAAGCACAACAGCCGGTTTGAAGTTAAGCTCCCTATTAATAGGCTGTGGAAGCCCTGATCTAATCAGGTTATGTCCGGTCAACCTTCTTTGTATACTCAGCAATCAGCCAGGGTGTTGTTATTCAAGAGCCACCATGTGTTGGGAATTTTTAGGCTATTTTTTAGGATTAAATAGAAAATAATGTCTGTTTAATCCAAAAAAAACGTCACAGTGGAAAATTGGCCCCGTTTGTTTGTCTATCATGGTGAAATGGTTTGACGTTTCAGGTGTTGAAACCCTCTGTGTTTAATGTGTTATGAAATGCCGTTTAGAATCTCGGTTAAGTGTAGACGGCGTGATTTTTTTCTGCATAAATTATAAAACATTGACTGTTGTAGCTTCGATTTTCCAGGCTGGGCTAAACTCCCCATTAACCCCAATAATGACACCACACACACCATAGAATATGGATAAGAAAAGGCCACAGCCAATTTTATTTATTAGAGTCATTGTCACGCCAAAACCTGAAACAATAAACATAGGTGCATTAACAAGGACAATGACTCAAAACACAAATATGTAAATATATACAATAAACACAATGAACACACCAAGCTTGCCAAGTAATCCAGGTACCATAACCAAATACCACTTAAGGAAGGGACATACCCAGATGCCCCCACCCTGACCTGAGGTTCCCAGCACTGACAGCCAAGAACCTCCCACCAGATGTTACCAACCATTCACTTACCACCACATTAACCCCCTGGATACCTGGCAAGCTGCCGCCCCACAGACTGTGACAAAACGACACAAACAAACGAACAAAAGAAAAAGGGAGGGAGGGTGGGCCACGCATCCAGGTAAGCTAACCACAAGAATGGTTCCTGAGCCCGGGAAAGCAGCCACTTATATAATCTTTCCCCAACTCCACCCCTGAAATTCCCGCCAAAAAAGCCTACCCCTCCTCCACACAACAGTCAGGGCCCACTATAGCCCATGCTGCCCCCCCCGTGAGCATCATTCTAAGAAACACTGATTTAAAACGCAAAAGGTATACATTTTCATATAATTCATTATGTATTGGAAAAGACATGCTCTCACTCTTGCTTTATCGGTGGCCTGGTAATGGGTTATGTCCAAAGATTGTTGACGTTGATTGAAGCAGCCAATGAGTGTCAGGAACGTGCTCCTATTTAAATTAACGGGCGTTCAGGGAAATCTTAACCGGACTTTAAGCAGGACAGTATTTTTCTACATACAGTCGTGTGAAAAAGAAAGTACACAGTCTTTGAATTCTATGGTTTTACATATAAGGACATAATAACAATCATCTGTTCCTTAGCAGACATTGGCGGCGGTACAGCATTAATATCTGGCTCGATATATGGTGATGGCAGTTATGTCATAGTAAATAGATATACCGTATTTGCTCGATTATAAGACGAGGTTTTTTCCAGAGCAAATGCTCTGAAAAATACCCCTCGTCTTATAATCGGGGTCGTCTTCTCAGACCCCCCAAAAAATGTCTGCTGGGGCCATGCTGCTTACCGGTCGCGAGCAGCGTCTCTTCTGTTAGAAGCAGGAGGACAGGAAGCTTGCAGCGTCCTCACAGAGCTCTATCTCCCCCTCCCTCCTCTGGGGGCGGGGCCAGAGAAGTTGCTGGTACAGCCGGTCCCCTGCAGAAGTCTTCGAGTGAGAGATCTGCAGTTCAGGTAAGGGGGTGGGGGAGGGTTTTTGGGTAAGTATGTGTGATTAATGTGTGTTTAATGTGTGAAGTATGTGTGATTAATGGAATGAATGAGTATTTAAATGTGTTTGTGTGTGATAGCATGGATGTGTAAGGGGGGTGGGGGTTGTAGCATGGCATAGGGAGGCTGTAATCCCACTACTATCATCCCCAGGTTCCAGCATGTACTGGCTGCCTTGGCTTGATAGGAGTGTGATTGCTGTTAGCAGTTTGATAAAGATATATATATATATATATATCTATATCAAACTGCTAACAGCAATCACACTCCTATCAAGCCAAGGCAGCCAGTACATGCTGGGTCAAAAGGCATATCATGGGGCTGAGTGGCATATAGGAGGTTAAAATGCATTTCTGGACCTCCAGAAATGCATTTTAACCCCCTATATGCCACTCAGCCCCATGATATGCCTATATACCTCCAGAAATGCATTTTAACCCCCTATATGCCACTCAGCCCCATGATATGCCTTTTAACCCCCTATATGCCAGAGTGGCATATAGGGGTATAAGGCATATCATGGGGCAGAGTCGCAAATAGGGGGGTATAAAGCATTTCTGGGGGCAGAGTGGCATAACTGGGGCGAGGCAGGTTGGCAAATAAAAGGAAATTTAAAAAATATATTTTTCTCAATCATAGCTTTTATTAAACATGAAAAAATAATTTACATGAATTAATATTTACTGGTAAAACTTTTTTCCTATAGGGTCGTCTTATATTCAGGCTTTTTGTTTTTTTCCTAAATTAATATTTTGATTTTGGGGGGTCGTCTTATAATCGGGGTCGTCTTATAATCGAGCAAATACGGTACTTTTATATTTTTATAGTTATATTTATGATTAGAATTACTTGTATTTTTCAGTTGCTGTCAATGTTATTTAATATATATTTAATAATAATTTGTGTGAAAGATGAGTGAAAAGCAAAATTTTAAATTGTTTACACTGTTTATAAGTTATTTTATTATTATTATTACTACAAGTACTAAAAAATAGATACAAGTAGGCGTAACCACAAGGGACTTGCTTAACCAAGAAGGGTATGGTCATGTTGTGGTTAAGGAAGGGGGACTTGAACTCAGGGGGCCCATGACCTTTTGTTGCCCGGGGCCCTGGATAGACTCATTCCACCCCTGCTTGTGATCATTGTCCTATTGCATGACCCAATTTTAGCCAAGCTTTAGCTTTAGCATGTTCATGGTCGACTCGATGATTGCAAGGTTCCCAGTCCTGTGACTGCAAAACAAGCCCACATCATAACCCCTCCAGCACCATGCTTGACAGTTGGTATGAGGTGTTTGTGCTAATCTGCTGTTTGGTTCTCACCACACGTGTTGTTGTGCATGATGGACAAACTTCTCCACTTTGGTCTTGTCAGTCCAAAGGACATTGTTCCAGAAGTATTGTGGTTTGTTCAAATGCAACTTTGCTAAACTAAGCCTTGCTGCCATGTTCTTTTTAGAGAGAAGATGCTTTCTCCTGGCAACCCTTCTTTTTCTGTACTGTAATGAACTTAAAACATTTAAGATGCTGACTGAAGCCTGTAGAGTCTGAGATTGTACCTCTTGGTTCTTTTTGCAATTTCTCCGAGCATGACCTCTGACCTCGGAGTAAATTTGCTGGGTCACCCACTCCTGGGAAGATTGGCAACTGTCTTCAATGCTTCTCCATTTTGGCTTTATTTTTGTTACATCATGAGGCGGTGTAATATGTCATGTGTTACTATTCATCTGAGGTTGTATTTACCTAATTTTTAGACGTGCTAAGGAAGAGATGATTGCTGTTACGTCCTGATATGTAAAATCAAAGAATTCAAAGAGAGTGTACTTTCTTGTTCACACAACTATACATAAATTATTGTGCTAAATAGAAAACAATATATCTCATGCTTGCATGTTTTAGTTTCTGTTTTTATTTTCTCATTGTGGTTCCACATTGATGCTTTATCAGCCCCAGGGACAGAATTAGATCCCCAAAGTGGAAAAATAACGAATATCATGCCATTAATACAAAAGCCTTTCAATGACCTTGCAAAGCAACTGAACCATACAGAAGTAAAGAACAACCAGATCAAAGAAGTAACTGATTCACTACCATTAATAAAAGTCTAACAAAGTCCCAAATTGTTGTCTATTAAGTGGGGATGTTTATGGTAGACCTACCATTTCTGTCTGTGCGCCAAATACTCGTACCTTTGTCTCTATAATTGACAATTTTAGCTTACGCTCTGCACAGTTTCTTCCTGTCTGTCTATAAAGCAATTTTAAAACCTAATAGGGGACATACTGTATTAGCTTTTCTCCCTTAGCACACCAGAATTGTATATCCAGTTATGATAATAATAATAATAATAATAATAATAAATATTCAGGGTATCTGTTGATGGTGTGTGGCTCACAAAGTATTTGGAGTGATGAATTGCTACACCTGGGGTAACTACATGTACTTCTTGCTTGAGGTGTCCTTTCTATCACACTGGCCATACTCCTGTTTTAATACAATGTCCCTTCCCTACACCCTCAAGATCGTGTCAGTGTGCACTATTTGCTTATACATATTGTTTTATTCCAGGATTTCATTAAAATAATGTTTGTTTGTTTTTTTGGAGATGTTGTCACCATGACTTTGGATGTTAAAGGAGCACTTAAGTCTTATTTTCATGTTAAATCATGCATATTAGAGTCTGTTTTTCATAGACTCCGGTGCATTTAACTGCACATACACAACTGACTTCCCGTTATAGTGAAAGGGAGCTATCCTTCCATTGAAATCAACGGGAGTCCGAGCAGACAGTCACATGTATGTTATCTGAACAGTGGTGTTTTGCTAGCATACATGCAAATGGCTGCAGCTTCACTGAGACTGCTACTAAGCCCCACCAATGAAGAATGCATATTAAAGTACTCTTAACACTCATCATTTAGCAGCAAAAATAACAAAAACAAATACCTTTGCAAGAAGCTGCAGCTCCAGGGTGCTCTCCACTGTTCCTGTTTCATGCCAGTTTTGACTGCCAGAAATCAGTGGGAGCAGTTTCTGTGCATGCGCACAGTTGATCTCATTACAACACTTGGAGATCTCACTTGAGCCATTGAGTATATGACACAAAGTCACTGGTAATCAGGAGGTGTGTTTGTTCCAATGTATCTCCTCCAAGCCAAAGAGCTGGGAGTGGGGAAGTGGCATATAACGCATATGGGTGGATTCTGATGAATCATTAATCACTCAACTACCCTATACATTAAAGTGAATACGATGGCTTGGGCATCCCTTTAAATGAGACAGATGTCTCATTTTCTAATTCCAGTAACTACAGAAGCTTCAGCTTGCGTGCAGTAAAATGCATTGTAGTCCATGCAAAAGTGGACCGGACTGCTCGTTTATGAATAACGCACAATTTGGACCCAGAATGAAAATCTAGCAGTCAGCAGAGGCATTCCTTTGGCTTTCATGGTGCTTACACTACTTATTTACCACTTTATAACAAATGTGTCACTTTTTGTTCTTTTTAGTTTTTTAAAATGGGTTATTTCTTCATACACAATTATTGTAGTTAAGAAAGAGTTTTAACCGGGTATTAAACATTATGATATTAGTCTTTAAAATGTTGCAACAGTTGTCTGTTTTATTACGGAAAACTGTAATCGCTGCAAATCCGTTCTCTCTACATTTAGGATTACACCAGACAAAGCAACAGACAAAATATGTTCCCCAGGCACACATAATTAGTCCGTCTGACGACGGGGAATTTCAATGGATAATCAAGGTTCACCGGATTTATAGACTCCCTGTTTGGGAGATTAACTGTCTATAACTCCTCCCAGCCGATTTAAAACAAAATAGCTCTGTCAGCTCTATTAGACACTCAGGGAATCATTAAACGAGTAAAACATGTAATATACGGCATGGTTCAGCAATAATCAGCCAGTATAACAGTGTGTGCACTGAGCAGGAAAATGAATCATGTTAAGATTAACTGATCTGTACTAAATTATTGAATGTAGGATGAATCATAACTAGTCCTAAATGGCTTTAAAGGTCCCTTTAAATTATACCCCTCGTAAATTATAGAGGGGATTCTGCAGGTCCCCCAAATGCATTTGTCCCTTACCCCACCCTTCATTTATTTTTTTTGGCACATGCAATATTTACTGCTAGCCAACTTCAGCACTGGCTTGTTTGCTTGCACGGAAAGCGCTCCCGTTGATTGCTTCCCTGCTACTAATTGGGCAATCATTGGCATGACGTTGGACCATGGAGGAGGAGGGAGCTGCAGCTCTGACGTAGCAGCTTCTCCCTGAGGTAAGATATATATATATATATATATATATATATATATATATATATATATATATGAGAGAGAGAGAGTGTGAGTGTATTGGGACACCCCTCCTAATTACTGAATTTTGTTTCAGCCACACCCATTGCTAACAAGGGTATAAAATCAAACACAAAGACCGCCATCTCCATAGACAAACATTGGCAGTAGAATTGGTCTTACTGAAGAGCTCAGTGACTCCAAACATGTCATAGGATGTAACCTTTGCCACAAGTCGGTTTGTGAAATTTCTGCCCTGCTATATCTGCCCCAGTCCACTGTAATTCCTACTATTGTGAAGTGGAAATGTCTAGTAGTAGCAACAGCTCAGACACAAACTGTTAGACAACACACACTCACGGAGTGGGGCTGCCAAGTGCTGAAGAGTGTAGTGCGTAAAAACGTCCTGTCCTCTGTGGCATCTCTCACTACAAACTTCCAAACTGCCTCTGTAAGCAATATCAGCACAAGCACTGTGTGTCAGGAGCTTCATTAAATGAGTTTCCATGGCTGAGCAGCTGTACACAAGCCGAAGATCACTGTGTGCTATACCAAGTGTCGGCTAGAGTGGTGTAAAGCACAATGCCGCTGGACTCTGGAGCATTGGAAACATGTTCTCTGGAGTGATCAATCAAGTTTCATCATCTGGAAGTCTGATGGACAAATCCTGATTTAGCAGATGTCTGAAGAATGCTACCTAATTATTATTATTATCTTTTATTTATATAGCACCAGCAATTTATGCAGCGATTAATACAATACATATATTTAAGGGGTTTCACAAGACAAGAATTGACGGACTAAGACAAACCGATACATTAGGTGGAGAGAGCCCTGCTCACAAGCTTACCTAATGGAATGTATAATGCCTTCTGCAAACTTTGGTGGAGAAAGGATAATGGTCTGGGGCTGTTTTTCATGGTTTGGGCTCGGTCCCTTAGTTTCAGTAAAGAGAAATGTTGATGCTACAGCATACAAAGACATTTTAGGCAATGCTATGCTTCCAACTTTGTGTGAACATTTTGAGGAAGGCCCTTTTCTGTTCCAGCATGACTGTGGCCCAGTGCACAAGCAAGCTGCATAAAGACATAGTTGGATGAGTCTGGTGTGGAAGAACTTTCCTGGCCTGCACAGAGCCCTGACCTTGGGATGAACTGAAATGGAGACTATGAGCCAGGCCTTCTCATCCAATATCAATGCCTGACCTCACAACTGCTCTACCGGATGAATGGGCAATAAATCCCACAAGAAATCTTGTGGAAAGCCTTCCCAGTAGAGTGGAAGCTGTTATAGCTGCAAAGGGGGGACCAATTACATCTTCATGTCTATTTATTTAGAATGTGACATAAAAGTCCTTGTTGGTGTAATGGTCAGTTGTCCATATAGTGTATGTATATATTAGGTTGAATTAATGCACATCAGAGTACTATTTTCATTAGCATTTATTGTTCAAGGGGTACCCTGGGATACTGGTGTGTGCCATTAGTACATTGTTATATACATGTATTCTTTGCATATGACCCTTTTGTTTATTCCATGATTTGTTTGTACCATTTAAACAATTTTTAAATACTTTTAAACAATATGGTGAAAAAAGTGGATACAGTTTGTATTTTTGCATTAGTTACATAAAAATAGACTACAGATAATTTATATAGTGATCAAGCGCTAAAGTATACAAGTATATATAGCTCCAAAAAAATGTAAATACTACTCAAAAAAATAAGTGGATGCTGCGAGCACTAAAGGTATACCCCCTATACCCAAAAAATAAATAAATGAATATATAAAGTGTCGCGACACTTTATATATTTATACATAAAAATAGACAACTGAGCCACATTGTATCAGATGATAAGAAGACATGCACATGTTGACCCAATTGTACCTATCCAGTTGCTTTTAAGCAGAATTCATTCATTTTGTGAATGTTATTCATTTGTGTTAAATAAACACTCATTTTTAAACCGATCAATGGAATCCAAATGCAAAATACACACAAAGCACTCTGAGGTTTTAAAGTTTCCTTTTATTATGCTCACAGAATTTCTAAACTGTGCATACATTACAATATGTAATACACTGAGGGCAAATAGTCCTTCATGGCTGAGTGAATACTTACAGGAAAGACACTTTTTAGTGTCAACAGTTATAATGAAATACATGCACTGCCTCGGACCACGTACTATTTAAATGTAACCTTAGATCTTTTCATTTTTAGAAAGTGCTGTCCCTTTAAGGGTGATGTGCTCTTGAACCACTTCCATAATGGAGCTGTTTTTATGTTGTCTCTAAATTGACACCTATGAGATGTTACAAAACAATTCAAATAGTTTATAACCTATCATGAACCAATATCCAGAATTTTATGGTATTTTTTCGTCGTGAAAAAGTCAGTTTTATTTTCTTTTCTATTTTTGTTTACCCTGGCAAAGTAAATTTCAAATTGATCAGCCAGACCTACGCACAGATATGCTAACCAAAATATTTAACGTTTAGGGGTGGGATATATAGGGAATTAAGTGAGATACGTGAAAAGCTAATTTCTCAACATCTAGCTCAGAACACCTATACTGAAAATAATCATTTATAATTATTATTATAAAATAATTCACTGCATAGCAGAGGACACACAGCAGGCTGGTGGATATTTCAATTGATGACTTCCACAAGCCTTGTCACAAACACTGTTTGCCTTTATACACCCCAGGGCTCCAAGAATAACTTTACTCATATACATTGTCTAGTGGAACCAAGCTTATGTTCGTAGAAGTATCAATAATAATCCTTCTCTGAATTGCACGTTGGACAGCATTGTCCCCTTTATCCAGTAGATCTCACAACCAATGGCTCGGCAAAGGACACACATTCTCTTAAACATTTGGCCCAATGTTTTGTTGGTATAGAATAAAAAAATAGATATGGTCTCCCAGATCTGATCCCTTGAAGGTAAAGATAACCCTCAAATAGTATAATTTCAAATGATTGCGCAATCAGATAGCACTCATTAACAATCTTTGGCATAAACTAAGCCAAGTGCTCAGTTCTCAAGGCAATGTGAAATGTGTCCAAGAGCTCGATGAGACTCTACCATTCAATAGTGTTGAAGAAAACACGGGCATGAATCTGAAACCCTTTTACCTTCTTTAAACCTATGTAAAATAAAGTTTCAAGGGCAGCCGGTGTGAAGATAACAATATTCTGTGTGTCAAGCTGGCAGTTAAGGGTATCAGCAGGTTTCCAGGACACCATCTGGTAAGGATATGCCTTGGGGTTTTACACAGTTTAAGTGTTTTACCTGGCTTTATGAATAAAATATCTGTTTGACATGAATTATATACTTCTGTCTGATGTGTATAGGGAAATTACTTAAAAAAACACATAGCTTTCCCCAGGGATGCATATTGGCCAAAAAGGAGCCAGGGATTTGTTGTCCAAGGGGTTCCTTTTATTTCTTTCCTCGATGTGTTCTCTTTCTTTGGTTAACCCACTCTTAACCTGCCCCTTCCAAAATCCCTAAATATATATCCTAACTCCATCTTCCCATCTTCCCATAACCAAACACCATTTACTCGTGTTCCTTAATAGTTTCCCCTTTCTTTCGCTCTGGTGTCCTGCTAGTGTCTTGTGCACACCTGGGAAACTAGGTATGTTTCTGCTGGTTTACAGCCACATAATCTGGTTTGTATTTGTTTTGTGCTGAGGTTTTGATTCCTATAATACATTTTTTGTATACATGGTTTTGTGTGTAGTGGTCCCACTACATTGCTATATCCCGCTGGTCATGCCTTGCATACTTCCCAAGATAAGAAGGACAACGTGGTAAAATGGGAAATTAACCCTGACATTCTGCTAGAACCTTATGGTCAGATTGGTATATTCAAATGTATAGGGCAGGTAAACTGACTGCTAATGAGAACTAGAAAGGACATTACCTGCACGGAGAATATAATGGTATGATTTTGAGACTTTTACTATTCTAATCATCTGAGTGACCTGCAGAACAGAGCTGCTAAGAGGATTGTGTGGCCTCCAGAAACTACAAGTCCTGTCTGTGCATGGATTTACTGTATGGATGAGGATGTAGGAGTGAGTGTATATATCAGGGCTCAAGGGCGCCAGGTCACGGGGTAAAAACTGTCCAGGGTTACCACTATGAATCCGGCACCCCAGGCTTTCTTACAGGTACACGGTAAAAAGGGTGCATGTTGCAGTATGTCATTAGCATGAGTGTGTATGTCAGCATATAGTGTATGTGTGTTAGTGTATGGTATTAGCATGTGTGTACATGAGTGTAGAATGTTAGCGTGTGTTACTGTAAGGTGTCATTGTTATTGTGAGCATAAGACGTAAACCCCTGTAAAAATGCCAGGTTCTTGTGATGTTAAAGAATGAGACAAAGATACATCGTGTCAGAACCTTTTCCACCTTGTCAGGATCTGCATGATTATTTATTTTTAATAATATATTATATTATATATATATATATATATATATATATATATATATATATATCATGTTAAGTTGCTGATTGTAGTTGATTAGTTCAGACAGCCTTTGGAAGGGTTGGGTGAGGAGAAGGGAGAGAACTTCAGGACAGGTAATCTATTAGATAACGCTGTCTGTGTCACAATGAGAGACGGATCTCCACAAAGGGGACCTTTAAACTAAATATCTCCAAATGAAATATACAGATTTACAGATAAAATGCATATGCTATTGCTAGTGTCGGTAGATCAATTTGGTTGTGCTAAAAGTTAGTGACAGATCCCCTTTAAACGCATAAAGTAGCAGTTGTCATTTTTTTGCAGTAGGTAGACTTCCTAACTATTGATAACTATTATTATTTATATCGCCGATATGGTTAGCCCAACACATAAAAAATGAAAAAGTGAACTTTTTGGAACTGTTGGGGTAGGTATCTGATTGATTAGTGTTACGTTCCCTGACCAAAGGGACATGCTTTATCAATTTCTTAATATATGCCAATGCATAGTGCAAATAAACTCTATTATTTCTCAAGTGAGATTAGAAGGAACAATTATATTACCATATTACCATACCATATACCATAATTGGCTAACTGGATTAGAGTGGCAGGTATTCAGCCTACTTAGAAATTATCTCTAGGTCTCCTAAGGTCTTATAAAGAAAAATAAGATTCCTGACAAAGAAACATAAATAGCATTAGATGATTGTACTCCAAGGTAGCGCAGCTAGCCAATAAAAGGGCCATCTTATTTTTTTCCCATGGCTAAAATGATATTATTGTAGATCTGTATAGGGAAGAAATGTATAGATATGTAGAATACCTTGTATCGAGGATACTCAGGATCTTGTGTGCCATAACTGGGAACGCTCTGGGTTGGACCTGGAGTCTCCGGGTGAAGAGCTGCTTCCCTGGGTCTCTGGTTACTTTCTACTTTTTCTGAGGAGCTCAGGTAGCCCCTACCCCTTGCATGGCTACCCCTGCTTTATCACGATGCCATTCCCCCAGAAGAGCGAGAGCTCTGGGTAGCATTCCCTGGGAAGTTTCCAGTTATGATATGTACAAATATATATGTAAATTAGAATAGATGCATACAGATTATATTTTCAATCTGTGGTTGGGATCATAGTGACCTCTACCTCTCTGCCTAAAATCTCAAACTTCACGATATGAGTACTTGGTTACAGACAATCCAAAAGGTTCTGTAATATCACTGAAATAATAGCGTCCGGCACCCAGCATAAGCTTCGGATCAGCAGTCCATGTAAAACGCTGGAGGATGTAGATTTAGAACACTCTCCATTCTGATAACGGTCAATGAAAGGATGTATTTTACTCTGGTTGTGTGATTCAAATCTTCATTTTATGTTTCTCTTCAGAACTTGTGAAGAAAATTGCCCAGCAGAAGCTCGGTGACACACGGAGTGATTATCAAAAGGTGAGCCTTAAAATGCTTCTACTTCTGCAAAGGAAAATATAGCACAACAAACAATTACGCCAACAGTACAAAGTGGCATTTGTGAAGGAATTAAGACGTAGTAGTGCATATGCCAGAATTATTAACATATAATTAATAGTATTTAATGATGTTTGAAATCATTGTATGTGGAACTACATATTAGAATGAAAGTATAAATCATGTCCCCATGGGTATTTTAATAAAAATATTATGGCAATGTTATTTTGGATTTTGTGATAGTTCTTGATGCCATACCTCCCAACCGTCCTGATTATTCAGCACGGTCAAACTTTGCAGTGTTGACCATGGGCCGATTGTGTCGGTCAGAGGATCTCTCTTGGTTGATCAACTGTGGTATAAAAATGATTGAGGTCTTCTGCAGCACTGGACACGCAGTCAAAAGGCAATGCCCCCCCTTCCCAACGCTACCTTTTCTTGTTTCAATTCATTCTTCTCCCATCCTTCCTTTCCTCCTGGTCTTCTTGTACGTCTTCATCTCTCCTGCTGTTGTTTCTGAAGTAATGCCCTTTCCTAAACTTTGATACAATAAAGTTTATAGAGAGTTATTTGTGCACCAAGTTTGATAAGTTTGATAAGTGCACCAAATAAGTAACACGCTTGGTTGCTATGGTGATAACACCACTTTTCAAACTTTATTTGTTAACTTGCTTGAGAACAGAAACTAAACATACGATTGTTTATATATTTATATATTTTAAGCTGTGTTGTGTATCTTTTCAATTGTCTGCCGTTCTTTTTGTTACTATGTCGCTTTCTTTTTACTATTATTAACTCTTTGTACATACTGCGTCTTTATTTACATGCCTTCCACAGCCAGAAAATGTTGTCCTTACACTCCAGGTAATCTATCTTCATCAGATTGTTATTACTGTTTATTATGGTTTTAACTTCTGATACCCAAGGTTTTAAACTAGTCCAAGATGTGTGAATAGATCTCTGTGAACATTACATATGTATTATTATGTGATTTTGCTAAATTAACTTTGTGTGCTAAAATATAGTTTTTATATAAACATTTTTTTGCTCAACTGACTGTAAAACCAGATATGAGTGATGGTCTAAAACCAAACGTGTTATGGGGAACAATAATTACCACAATAAATCAATTTTAAAAATCTTGCTTTACTTTTTTCAAGTATTCGAGGGCCTTGTTTAACGGTTATTTAGACCTCTTCCATTGATCCTCTTAAAGACCTCTTAGACCAACGAAGGACCCTAATTACTGTAGCTTCTTAATCAGCTTATATTGTAGCTCCCCACCTGAATGTCCTTAATAATATTGTAGGTATTTATTATAGATATTACACTGACCAAGTCAAATATTCATAGAAAGCTCCAGTTGCCCCCAAATTATCCCTTGGTTATGACTTAAGTGACTTGAGGGCATCTTCTGGGCTTAGCAGTTGAGCCCAGAGCAAGAAGACTTGTGTCAGAATTCTTTCCTGTGAACGGTTAAATCCCCAAAAAACATGTTTCAGAAGGCCTTTTCAATTTCAATTTTATACGTCGAAAGATATTTAAGCATTCCTGTAAAAAAAAATGTTACATTATTAAAGGACTATTTCTAGGAATGATTCAGGAATTCACCAGTACTATGAATGAATTTCATTATGAAAGTGTTAAATTCTGCACCTTTTAATAATTAAAGAAACGTAACACATTTCCCATGGCGCTTTGCATTCAAATTCAATATTCTGACTAAAAATGAATTTAAAAGGTGTGATTTTTTTTTTTTTTCTTTGCATTGTAGACGATCCGGTATGAGATTGGCTTCATTATCGCGGCGGCGGTGGGGCTGCTGTTCTTTGTGCTGATGCCCCTGGTAGGCCTTTGCTTCTGCATGTGTCGCTGCTGCGATAACTGCGGCGGGGAAATGCACCAGAGGCATAAGAAAAACGCAGACTGTCAGAGGGGCTGCTTTGCAACGTTCCTTTTTGTTTCGTCGTTGGTAATAAGGCAAGTACTGCAAGCCTCTTCTGGTTTATTACCATGGCTAATAAATGCTTGGTTTTTTTTATTTGCTGAAATTAAGATTTTGATGTTAATATATTAGGTCATCTTTATAAAAATGCAATTCTGGGGCAAAGTTCTAAATGCAGCGGAGCCAACATATAAAGCAACGTTCCTTCTCTAGAACTTCTTTTTATAAATATGGCCAGTGTTTTCATGCGCTTCCGTTATTTTTCTCTAGTGAGAAAACATACTATAAACCCCAATTTGTCTGCTATAATAACTTTAAAACGGCTTTGCTATCTTCTGTTTTAACTAGAATATGTGCCGATGAATACAATGACACCCCTAAAACACATTCTTAGCTTTTAATTTTCCTCTCTTAGCAATTTTTACTCAATTCTCTGGCACCCCTCTTGGCCGGTCTACCTCTGACTCTGTGTCTCCCTCAGCTTTTCCACTACCGACATGTACCTGCCCTTCTCCTGACACGTCACATGCTACTATGCTCTATATCAGGGGCGTCCAAGTTTTTTCTGCAGTGGGTCACTTCATCAGAATTGTGTACGTGCGAGGGCCGCACTCATTTTTCACTGTGAGAAAATATGGCCTTTGATAAAATATGCAGATTAAAATAAAGTAAATAACACAAAACCTTTACTTTTCCTCTCACTGATTTCTGGGCCTAGAAAGTTTTGTGACTACAAATTCAGGATTCAGGATAATTAAAAATGAAATAGTTCTATTTATTTTAGGGATCCACCAAAACATTCACGGTTCACTTAGCCAAAACCGAAAATGACCCCCCCACCTTTAAAAATAATAATAAAATAATAATAAAAACAAAAAAAAATTAGCAATATGTTAGCAATCACACTCCTATCATGCCAAGTCAGCCAGTACATGCTGGTACAGGGTGGCTGTAAGTGATGTGCAGACCCCATACTGCTGGCAGCATCAATACACAAGGGGGACAGCTAGCTAGGTTTCAGCATGTACTGGCTGACTTGGCATGATAGGAGTGTGATTGCAAGCACAGTCCCATCATGCCTAGGTTCCAGCACTTACACATCCATGCTATCACACACACTCATTCATTCATATACTCATTCGTTCACAGATTCATTCCCTCATCACGCATACTCATTCAAACACCCTCCCTACCCCCTTACCTGCACTCGAGGTGTGGCCCGCGTAAGATTGGTTGCCCTGGCTGCCGACCCTCCAGGTCTCCCGTGGGCCGCATGTTGGACGCCCCTGCTCTATATAGAAGGTAGAGATGGAAGAAGATAAACTGTCCTCTTCTTATTTTTAATTTATATTTTAGAATTCTATAAAAAAATACTTCTCAAAATAAAAATCATTACAAAAATTATTAAAATGACATCGTCTTGGCTCTCTAGTTTTGGGCGCTAACAATGGGTGTCACACTGCCCTCTGATAAGTGCAGTGCTAAAAAAGTAAAGCGGAACATTTTTATATGGATATTTTTTGCATATGTCTCAAAGCCCTCATGCTCTCTCTTCAAATATAAAAACTCTTAACTAGCTGATAACCAAAAGGTAGTTGAGTAGTAGGTTGGTCTCCATTTTTTCTTAGAATGCATATACACCTTGGCACCGGGTGCTATTAATGCGGCTACTCCTAAACTTGTAAATACCCTTAATCAAACAATCAAATGTATCATGCCATTGGACACCCATCTCGCCTGTGTTTAAGCAGGACAGTCTGTATTTTGGGGCACAGTGTGGCTGTCCCTCCATACTGTCTCACTGTATGGAGGGACAGCGAGATTCATGGGCTGGTTGGGAACATGGGGGGATCTCTCCTGGCTGCATAATTTAATTTTGGGCATCATGTAAATATTTAGTTCATGTGTGAATTAAGATGATCCCCCATTCTTTATGATTGTATTCTACGGCACCTATTCTGCGGCTTATTTGTATGTATTATTCTGTAGGTTGTGTTGTATGTATTCTGCTGTTAATGACGTTATTTATTATTTGTAGTGTGGGAGTTCTGTGTGCTTACGCTGCAAATCAGAATCTTACCAACCAGATACGGGGATCAAGAAAACTCGTACACAGCAACTTTAAAGACTTAAGAGCCTTGTTAAACGATACTCCCATGGTATGGCGTATTCTGTTTATTTGATATTATATAGTGACTGGGATGAATATGAATAATTGGAGATGATTGTCTTTGAATTAAATGTGTTATAAATGGGCCAGACCTAACCAAGGTGACAATTTATAAAATAAATAAATCTTTAATGTTAAGTAGATCACGTTTAAATATTTAATGCATCCTAAGCCATTCAGACTGATGTTTGTTGCTGTTAGCAGTATTTCCAGTAGATGTCACTAAATGATATATCATGTTTGTTAGTTTTAAAGTTGAGGCTTTTAGAGGAAGAAGTTTGTAATACAGAAATCTTCGTATGTTTTTCAAGAGCTCCAAATGAACTGCAGGATTTCCGTTGCTAATCATGTAAAAAGTTGTA
The DNA here is from genome assembly GCF_027358695.1 of Spea bombifrons. Taxonomy (NCBI): domain Eukaryota; kingdom Metazoa; phylum Chordata; class Amphibia; order Anura; family Pelobatidae; genus Spea; species Spea bombifrons. The sequence goes on along the minus strand of NC_071087.1, from coordinate 15,732,959 downwards.
TAAAATAGGACCATTTGCTAATCTAATACTGAATCTGCTTGGGTTCAGAAGGACGGGCAAAGGAGATGTTTCTCTTAATTCATTTCCTTTTCTGATAATATACTAGTCATGAGAAACTGCAGATTAAATCACAATTGTTTAAAATATACATGAACCTTAATGGGACAGTTCACTGTCACTCACCATCTGAAGCCCCCTCCTTATTCCACAATGTGCAGGAATTATGGCTGCTAAACAACCAAGAGCTTTTGTTGGCAGGAAAGTGCTCCTATTAAAATCAATGGGAGCCCCTTGTGTGCATACATGGGGGTCTTACAAGAACTCATGAAACACTTCCTAGGAACAGGCCGGTGGTGCGTATCATGTGAGTGTACGGCGCTCAGCAATGGAACCGCTTGCGAGTGGGAAAAAAAGAGAGCGTGCATAGTGCCTAATGAATCCCTCTATGAAGTTCCATTAATGTTCCACTATCACATGCACTTCATAGAAGAACACAAACAGAAACTAGAAGAGCTATTGAGTCAAGGGTTGCAAATATTTTAACCTCAAATTAAGGCAAAACTATATATTTCGTTATAATATACCGTATAGGCTCGGATATAGGCCGCCCCCGTATATAGGCCGCACCCTAAAAGTTTGGTGCTTTTTTAAAGAAAAAGTTTTTTTCTTTAAAAAGCACCAAAAAAACATGCTGCCACTCTGCCCCCCCACAAGATATGCTGCCACTGTCCTCCTCCCCCCCCGAGATATGCTGCCACTGTCCTCCTCCTCCTCCCCCCGAGATATGCTGCCACTGTCCTCCTCCTCCCCCCCGAGATATGCTGCCACTTTCCCCCCCCCCAGATATGCTGCCACTGTCCTCCTCTGCCCCCCCACCCCCGACTTACCGGAGCAGACTCCCGGGTGTCTTGCGGTGCCGGCGGCGGACATCTACGCAATACGCGTATACAACTTCCGGTGCCGGCACCGGAAGTTGTATACGCGTATTGCGTTGATGTCCGCCGCCGGCCCCGCAAGACACCCGGGATTCTGCTCCGGTAAGTCGGGGGTGGGCAGAGGTAAAACGCATCGTGCGGACGGTCCGCACGATGCGCTTAGACAACCTCCCGTGCCGGCACCCCCCCCCCGTGGGAAGTGCTGGCAGGGGAGGCTGTCTGAGCGTAACGGGGAGTAGGATGCAGGTCCCCTGCACCGCTGCGGGGGATCTGTATCCTAACCCCGCTGCCTGCCCGGCTCCCGGGACTGCATGTCCCGGGCGTCGGGCGCTAGACCCCGAATATAGGCCGCACCCCCACTTTAAAGACTTAAAGTGGGGGAAAAAAGTGCGGCCTATATTCGAGCCAATATTAATTTTATAAGAAAATATGAATGCTCAATCCCGTCCCAATATCAGAATATACAGCAACATTTATTTAAGGTGGAAAGAGACGGCTTGAATAGAAAGAATGCATAATATTGTTTTCTTAAAGAATGTTGTATTGCTTTGTTTCTTTTTGTCTAAGTATATCGTGGTCATGTATGTTTCAATGTTCCGATAACATATTATGAACATTGTCACTTTTCACTTCATTTTAGCAAATCGACTACATACTGAGCAAGTTTAACGTTACAAAGGACAAAGCGCTTTCTGAGCTTAACAGTAAGTGGGCAACGCAAAGAATCACCAAGAGAGGATGGCTTAAAAGAGACATCACCAGCAAAATAATTTACCGAATGTGTATTTAGTTTTTAAATCTATGACAAATAAATTCAAGGGGAAGATTTAGATATGTATTCCCTCTAGCTATCTAATGGGGTATCTCCCATGATACTGCCTTTTTACAATCAGTGGGTCTTGGTTTACGCCCTGCTGATCGCTGGGCAGAGCGTAAGAGGTGAGCGAGAGCATGGCGTGATAATACACCCCCACACCCTATGTGCTATTTCATGATTTTCACTGAGGAGGAGTGAGGGCTCCAGTCCTCCTCTCTGATATTTTAATGTCCTTCCTTCTCTTTTCATAGCTCCCAAATGTCTCGTCTCAGTTTTCGTGTAATATCCAGCTGAGCTGCGCCACTCCAATGGCGACCATGGGCTGATTAGGAGATCGGAAGATCCTGATCCAATAATAATAATGATCTTTTTCCTATTCCAGATATCTCGCCACTGCTTGGTGAACGTGTACACGAGCAGCTGAGCAAAGACGTGCGGCCGGCTTTTGATGCTGTTCTTAATATGGCTGGAGGTAAATGACAGCCTTTGTCCCTCTTTTTTCCCCATGTTTTGGTTAAAATCAATATGTTTGTGACTTTTATATTGAATACTAAAATGGTGCTGTCTTTATTAAAATCCCAGTGACATTACACTTCCGTAACACTTAGAATGGAGCTTGAGTCTTGACTAGTGACCTATAGCAGGTTTGTTGGCCGGCTATAAAGCACTGACTTCCAATAGTCATTACTGTCCACTTACTGGAAACAACTAAGATGTTACAAAGCTGAAAATACATTTGAAGTCTTGTTATAGTGCAACAAGACTACAGACATTACCTCTGAAGTTATGAATGAAACAGAATTTTACTTAATACGGCATTATTTCCTTGTGGGATTTGGGCATTCAGTGGTACAACCGATATTGTTTGCAAGATTTGATAACACAAGTGTGGTTATTCTACAGAATATTGTATTTAACAACCCTGCACTAATGTGCCAAAAAAACGAGATGTTGCAGGGGTGTTAGCTGTGATATCTCTCCTGTTCTGTAGAATGTGTAGTATAAAGTGAATGAATTATTGACAGAAGTAAACAACCTACTGTCTGTGAATGAACATAAGAAATGCTCATATACAATAGTTTAATTGGGAAATAGTGATTTTTTTATATGGTAAGAACCAGTTGTGTTTTGTGAGTTAAAGGGTTAGTGGTCAGGCAGTCAATCATCGGCACTTTTTAACATCATCATATATTTTTTGAATGGGCTTTTTTGGCGGTCAGTGTGTCCCACCTGTGAGTGTGTTGTGTTTTTTGTTATATTTGTGTGTCTCTGTCTCTTTTTGTGACTTTGTCTTTGCTCACCTGTCTTGTTGGATGTCTTGTTTTGTATGTACAGAAACGTCTGCACAACTTCAGTGCCTTTCAAAGGATACTTACAGCTGTTTGTGTATGATGTCATCAAACTGCAGGCAGGCACTAGAGTGTCCCTTTAGGCCACTTAAAGGGTCAGAGGGCAATACGTTTTGCACCCTCCTATGGCGTTGAAAGGGTTACCCCGGCATAGCTGATTAATACTGCAGATGCTGCAGAGACAGGTGTCTTTCATAAGGGTTTTGCCAGAGGGATTCAGCACATAAAGAGCTGCAATGATCAAGATGTCTCTTGGCAAAAAAATGTCTGATTTTATCCATTTTTTCTGAAATTCCTGCGGAAATATGTCGGCTATTAGTCTTCAAAGAGTAGCAACCTGGAATGTAGTTCTTTATCTGTGTTATATTTGCATAAATAATTTACAAAATCTACAAAATAGAAGAACGCACCAAAGTTTTTCATAACGTTGAAAAACCTTTGCTTTTTGTTCGGATTGTTAGGCGCTGACCATCTCATTAAAATCCTTTTATTTGGCATGGTTGAAAAGTGCCTGGCACAACCGGGCAATCTAGCATACATGCTAAGTGTCCCTCTTTAGAAGGGATAGTCCCTCTTTAGAACCCAAATCTCTCAATCCCACTTTCTTCCTCTCATGTGCCTCTTATCTAGAGGTCCACAATGCTTGCTGGACATACCAGAGTTCACAAGACTCAGTGTTGGCACACCTCATATGCCATACTGTATGCGATAAGCAGCTCCATCTTTTCTCCTTACAAATGTTAACAGCGATTATTAAGTGAAATCCAATTATTTGCAAAGTTTTGCAGACCAACCTGTTGAATGTCATCAAAATCTGAAGTTTAATGTAAGGTGGACAGGCCTACATCCCAGTTGTGTCCAAAGACCGAAGTCTTCCATCTAAAATAGGTAGTCTGGACAGCATTTCGACGTGTGTGATAATAGTCGATGATACATAAAAATCCGATTAAAGGCCCTCCTACCAAATTAAGCAAAAAAGCTTAACAGATTTCCAAGTTCTTGTGGCATATCCGTGCATATCAGTCCCATTTTATGTCCCGTTATTGAGACTGTAAGCTCCACGGTGCAGGGACCTTTTTTCCTAATGCATTCATACCTATTGTATATATACAATATATAATAATAATACCCCAATCAAACGGTCTGTAGACTACCTATCATATGGCAGCATTTATTACTTTTGAAAAAGAACTAAGTTGTTATAAATAAAATTATACATACACATGACAGGTAATCATTCCCTGGAACATATGAATTGGCCAGTAGAATAATTATTTCAGGGAAGGGTTTGGGTATTCGGATGATGTCTCTAATGCCTCGTTTAGTTCTAAGTTTTACGTTCAGCAAAGCAGATTGAAAAGCACCATATATTAAAAATTGTGTTGAAGACATCAGAAAAAGCTTGAACCTGTCTGACGTCTTCTGTCGGTGAAAGAAAGCCATCAAATAAACACTATACCTATAGCCATCCTGGAACTATAGTTTATTTCACTGCCGCCAGGTTTTATCCATCCATCCATATGGGTATTAATGTGATTATTTTCATTATCAGGTTCTGATGAGACTTTGCTGGGTATGTTGTATACACATTTACTGAATTATGAAGGGCCAATCCCTATGAGCTTGTGCTGCAGGAAAAGCTTGGCTGGCCCTATATAATGTATAGTTAAATTGTTGAGATGTCTTCAATATACAGGGCCAGCTCAGCCCTTCTTACTGAAGAACCTTTTTGGTGGTGGCCCTTCGTAATATATGGTAAAGTGATAAAGCTGAAATCATGACTTTCTTATAAACTCTCCCCTTAGTGAATTAACCTATTTACAGAATCAAACCTTTAGGATTTGTGTGTAACTTCTCAACTCTTCCAACTTAAGAACCAGAGTCTATGGCCATCACCATTTTAGAACTCCACTGATTAGGACTTTATGTCTAGGTGATAGAGTCTAGCCCAGTCAGTGAGTCTGTTTCTCTGTGATATAATCCTATTAAAAATGCTGTGTTCCATGTATTTTCATGCCGATCTTTTTGGTTGATGTTTGTTGTTGTGCCGTAAACATTGCTACACCTGATTTGTATCGACTCATTCGTGACATTGTCATCGTGTTTTTTTTGTTTGTTTGTTTGTTCTTGAAGTCAAAGTGGAAAGGGCTATTAAAGGTAAATCAGTTTAAATAGTCCTGTGGTGTGAAGTGCTTAGACACTTGTCTGTCTAGTTGTGTTTGTCTATATTGTGCATCTCCATCTTAGCATAGTTGTATTATTGTGTAAGTGCCTATCAAGCTCAGGTGGAAGGGGTATTAGCTAAACACTGATACAAGGACATATACTCCTGGTCATGCTACGTACACCTCCACTGGTAAAGGGAACCGTGGCGGAACTACCGGGGTTGCAGGGGTCGCGACTGCGACCGGGCCCTGGAGTTCTGCCAGTCAGGGGGGCCCAAGGGGTGCCGAGAGGTTGCTGAAAACGACCGCTTGGCACCTCTTGGGCCCCCCTGACTGACAGAAATCCAGGAATCCTCTGCTCCCCGCCGCTGCCGCCGCCGCCGCCACCTGCCTCAGCGCTGCCCAGAGTGCAGTGTTGGGAGCGTGAGGCGTTTGTCTCGGGTGCCGGCGCTTCACGCTGAGCGCCGGCATATGACGTCATATGCCGGCGCTCAGCAGTGAAGCGCCGGCACCCCAGACACACGCCTCACGTTCCCAACACAGCAGTTGACGGTAAGTGACCTACAAAGGGGGGTAGGGAGGGAGTGGGTAGATCGCGAGGGGGGGGTAGGGTGGGAGAGGGTAGATCGTGAGAAGGGGGGGTAGAGAGGGAGAGAGGAGATAGTGAGAAGAGGGGGTAGGAAAGGAGAGGGTAGATAGTGAGAAAGGGATAGATGGGTTGGGGGGGTGCTTAACAGATTCTCGCACCGGGGCCCTGAGGATTCTAGTTACGCCCCTGAAAGGGAACATATGTTTTGGTATGTAATAGGCATTTTAGCGACCCTGACAAAGGGTGTCACCAAGCATCCCACTGATTGCTGGACCACCAGAAAGTCCATTCAACCTGTAAATACCAATAGGACAACATGGCATATATTCTCACAGATCTGGCCTTGCTGTCAACTCTGGTAGAGGGAGATTCCACCAACCATAACAAGTGTAACTCAATTAAAGAAAAGAAATGGAAAACACGACCATGAAAATAAAAGAATAAAACATTCTCCAACCTGACATAGAAAGATGGCAATAGTGAAATAGGTCATTGCGACCCAAAAACTACTAACCTTATTTTGTTTTGTTAATTTAATTCATCAATATCTGAATGGATGATACCAAAGTACTTCACAAGTTTTAAAGGTTATTTACCATAGATGTGCATTTCTGCCATGACCAGGTTATAAGGGGTTGCCCAAATTACTTCTGAACTCGAATGCTAATAAAATAATACTATAAGCAAGATAATTGGGAGATGATGGAAACAAAGTAATGGATGTTTCATCTGTTGCTTTTGTAGACTCCTTGATAATCTATGTAAATTACAATAATCCCCAAAGCTTTAATAAAAAGTACAAATGTAAAAAAATGTACAGTTATCAGAGGAACGTGGTATTCAGCCATTTTCAGGTGCGATCATCTCAGCTGGTAGGAACGTCTGTGGGTCAGACTTGCTTTTCGTGCCTTGCTTTGTCTTTTGAGGTCTTGTGTAGTCTTTCAAATCTATTTTTGGGGATTCTGTGTGTTATGAAAATTCATGTTATTTTTTTTTAGTAGCAGTTTTTGTGGGTTTTGGTCTAGACTCAACTACTGCATCATTGTTAGGTTATTTTAGAGTAATTAGGATATAGCTATGAAAATAATTTTGTTGTATAGTTAGCAAAGTCTTATGACCATAGCATTTAGTGGTCTGTTCCTGCTAATTCCTTGGTCGCCTGGTTCATGTCTGATTGTTCTGCAAATGGTTTCGAATTAAAGTGAGCAGAAACACAGTAAAATGTAATTGAGAGCACACAGATGAGGGCACAAATCACTGTATATAAACTGTATATTTCAGTTGAAATGTCTGTGTTGGTCCTTTGATCTGTCGATCCTTTGATCCAGTAGGGGAATTTATTATACTTAGAAATATTTCTTATAATTAATCCAGCGTTTTTGGTTCTAGTCACTAAAAATGGTGCTTTCGGGATGCCTGAATATTTCAACTCTCTGATATCAGTAAGGTTTAACAAGAGTAAACTCCTGGACCTTCCCTTACAGGAGAACCTCACCTTAGTTTGTTCTCAATTTGTCCTGAATAATGCTCTATATCAGGGAGTTTAAATGTAAAACGTCAGACTCCCTCCTTAGTGCATAGATTTATTCTCCTTAGAGAAAGCAATTGTGTCTTCCAGCAGCTGAGATGCCCCCTGATACCGCATAATTAATGCCACAAGATAATTTGTCATCTTCCTCCAACACAACCTAAAACTGTTTACTAGGACAAGCTGTCCTTGCAATGTGGTTCTGAGCAGACGTAGAAGGGATAAGGCTGATATTCTTACCTTCCTACGTTGCGTGTGGTTCATAACAATCTTATAATTGTGTCCTCAGCAATTAAAGAGACCAAGGAAGCTTTGGAAAACGTTAGTGTGGCCATCGAAGTGCTGCAAGAAGCAACTGACAAGCTGAACGCAAACCTGACAGACGCCAGGATGCAGCTGAACAGCACCTTAAGTGATGCCGCGTGCTCAGCCAACGTGGCGATGATACCATGCAATAACATAAAGAATTCGCTAGATCAGCTGAAAATCCACGCAAACTTCCATGCGGTGAGAAATACACAATGATTTTGCACTGCCAGTCTATGCCATACTGTATGTGTGTTTTACCAGTACTTCTTCTGCATATTGGCTTAAATATGTAATAACACATTTTTTATTGTATTCTACTTTTGGCAGCTACCAAATCTTAACCGATATCTTGGAAAATTAAATGACGTTCTCAGAACTGACCTTAGCAGCCTTGTTCAGAAGGTACAGTAAGCACAGACGATTTATTATGTTATTCTCTGTTGGGCTGATATTTTCATGCGAAATGCTCTGCAGAGCTTCTTGGCCCCTTCTTGAGCAATAGGTTAGTGTGCCAGTGGCACAGCTCACGCCAGGGCTCAATCATACATGTGGGGGGTTAGCAATAATTAATAATGTAATAATTTAATGAAGAAATCTAGTTTCATCGTCATATGATGACATTAACTCAACATCCGTCAATTCAGTTGTCTCTTCCTCTATCTGTCCAGGGCTATGCAGCATTTAATAACACACCAGAAATGGTGCAGAACCAGACCCGAAATGTTGAGGAAGGTGAGTTTCATGAAACACTGTCATCTGTGAACTTTGCAATTTGTTTTAACATATCTAGTTATCTGACTGTTTCTTTCCTTCTCTCCATGGCTGTTTAAAATGCTAAATTGTATTCAAATTTGTTAACAATGTCAATAAAAAAATACGGCAAAGGGTCTTCATGCGCTGCTATGTCCTAAGTACTATAAAGTATCCATGACAAACACTGTTTAACTCATAGCCTTCTTGTGATGCAACAGGTTCAGTTAAAGTACAGCTCAGATCAATATTTTCCCTAAAGAGTATTTCATGTCTTCAAAATCCAGGGTCCAGTGCAGTATATCCCAGTTTATTTTATCTATAATTTTCTGAAATGAATGAAGGCAGGGAGTCTCAAAAATGCATAAAATGTGTTTTTCATTGTATGTAACTAATGAGATGTTTTCTTTCTCAATATCTGGATAAATTTGGAACTGGTTTGGAATCCAGCCATTCCTTGTAAGTGCTTCAAGAGAAGAAACCTTCTCTGACCTTCTCTGTAGATCAGAGGAGGCAACATGTTCCCTTCTTCCAAGCCAGAACTTTCTTCACTTGAGTGTCCGACAATAACTTATTCTACAAAGCATCAGTTGGCTCATTTTATTAAGATTTGGGTGCTTGCATTCCCGATTTTGACCTGGTCCTTGTTTATGTTAAGTAATTATATGATGATGTGATAGCTCAACTTAGATTTAATGTTTTTAAACTGAATGAATTAGGTTCAATATATATATATATATATATATATATATATATATATATATATATACATATATGTACACATACATACATACATACATACATACATACATACACACATACACACTGTCTTTACACACACCTGCCCATAAACACGCATATACACATACACTGCCCTTATACACCCCTACCTTTACACACACATATGCACATACACACACCATCTTACAAACACACAAATACCTACACCGCTCATACACACCAGCCCATACACACAAACACACGCGCTTACAAACACACACATATATACACACATACACTGCCCTTACACCCCTTTCTCCCCATCTCGTACCTTTCTCACCTTCCATCCTCCACCTTTCATTCACTTTTTGAAGCACGAGGTCTGTCACTCCAGGCCTCCGCTTTAGTGCTCCCTCATCACAATGCACCGGTTATTGATGCAGAGAGCAAGGTACAACGTGATATCCCAGCGCTCTGCATCAAATACCTCGCACTCCCTAATGTTGGGCTGTTAGAGGGGGATTGTGATCTCCCCAACCAGTCGTGCAGCTGCTGATTGGACAGCTGTGCGTCCTCTCGCAGCTGCGCCCGAGGTGAGTGGCTCTCACCCTTCCTACGGCCCTGCACTATCATTCAAAAGTTTGGGGTCACTTGGCTGATTTCATGGAAAACAATACAATTTCTAGCTAAAGCATAATTATAAAAGGGTTTTCTAACGATCAAATAGCCTTTTAAACTTAGTTTTTAGATTAGCGAACACAATGTGCCATTGATACACAGGAGTGATAAAGGGCCTGCTATAGTCATTTACAACATAAACAACATCTACACTGTATTTCCGATCCATTTTATGTTATTTTAATAGCCAAAAACATTTGCTTTTCTTCCAAAATCAAGGACATTTCTTGACTCTTTCAAGTTCCAGCTTCACATCACAAGAGTAAAAATTAATCCCAAAGGCAAACATCAATAAGAAAAAAAAAATACTTTAAATTCCTAGATCGGCAGCCCATGGCTTGTGAGAAAAGCACCCATTCAGTGCCAGATGTTTGCCACAGTTGTGCTTCATGAAAAGAAATTTCTGGCTTGAATCTCCGCTCATTAAACTATTTTCATTGTGAAGTGCGCTGTGATGGTTCTGTTCACTCTGTAAATCATTTCGTCCATTTCCATGGCCCATTTGTGTATTTATCCAATCAAATAACACGCATTTAAAAAAACAAAATTCTGCTTTATCCTATTTATCTCATTTTTTTAAAAATTTTAGATGTAAGAAATGTTTTGGATTCCATCGGCTCGAATATCTCCAACTATTCCAAAATGATCCCCGTGCTTCATATTATTTCCAACTTGACATTGTATCTGGCTCGCGGTGAGACGTACATCCGGGAATATTACCCAGTGGTCGAACAATATGATTTCTACAGGTATGTGTATAAAATGCCCATTTCAATGTATATCGCTGAAATTAAGGTGAGAGGTTGGATATAATGGATTCGTTGGTTTATCATGTTATACCGTTGTACCTGTTGGTTGTAGAAAGAAAAAAGAGCAGATTTGATTGGTCCGAGATATCTTTATTGACTAACAAGTATAATAGATTGCAAGTGTTTTGGTTTTTTTACTGGTAGATTAATGGAGCAGCCTCCCGTCAGAAGTGGAAGAGGCTAATACATAGAAACATAGAAAGTGACGGCAGATAAGAGCCAGAAGGCCCATCCAGTCTGCCCAACCTCTGAGTACTCTCCTTTAGTACTTGCCCTTATCCTATATCTAGCTTGGCATTATGCCTATCCCATGCTTGCTTAAATGACTTTACTGTATTAACATCTACCACTTCCACTGGGAGGCTATTCCATGCGTCCACTACCCTTTCCGTAAAGTAATATTTTCTGATGTTACCATTAAACCTTTGCCCCTCTAGTTTATGCTTGTGTCCTCTTGTTGCGGTTTTATTTCTTCTTTTAAATAAACTTTCTTCCTTTACTTTGTTGATTCCCTTTAAGTATTTAAATGTTTCTATCATATCCCCCCTGTCCCGTCTTTTTTCCAGGCTATATAGGTTAAGATCCTTTAACCTGTCCTGGTAAGGTTTATTTTGTAATCCATAAACCATTTTAGTAGCCCTTCTCTGCACTTTCTCCAACATATCTATATCCTTCTGGAGATATGGTCTCCAGTACTGTACACAATACTCCAAGTGAGGTCTCACCAGTGCTCTGTACAGCGGCATGAGCACTTCCCTCTTCCTACTGCTAATACCTCTCGCTATACAACCAAGCATTCTGCTAGCATTACCTGCTGCTCTACTGCATTGTCTACCTACCTTTAAATCCTCAGAAATAATTACCCCTAAATCCCTTTCCTCACACGTTGAGGTTAGGACAGTACCAAATAGTCTATACTCTGCCCTTGGGTTTTTATGCCCCAGGTGCATTACTTTGCATTTATCCACGTTAAATGCCAATTGCCACAGCTCTGACCATTTTTCCAGCTTACCTAGATCGTTTGCCATTTGGCTTCTTCCTCCAGGAACATCAACCCTGTTGCAAATTTTTGTGTCGTCGGCAAATAAACATACCTTTCCATCAACACCATCTGCAATATCACTAATGAAAATATTAAAGAGAATGGGTCCAAGTACAGATCCCTGAGGTATCCCACTGGTAACAAGACCTTGTTCTGAATATACGCCATTGACTACAACCCTCTGTTTTCTGTCACTCAGCCACTCCTTAATCCATTCAACAACATTGGGATCTAAACCCAGAGATTGCAGTTTATTTATAAGTCGTCTATGTGGGACAGAGTCAAAGGCCTTACTGAAATCCAGATACGCAATGTCTACTGCACCACCTTGATCAATTACTTTAGTCACCCAATCAAAAAAATCAATAAGATTTGTTTGGCAAGATCTTCCTGAGGAAAACCCATGTTGTTTTTGATCTTGAAAGCCATGTGACTTCAGATGTTCAACAATCCTTTCCTTTAACATTGTTTCCATTAATTTTCCCACTACAGATGTAAGACTAACTGGCCTGTAGTTGCCCGACTCCTCCCTACTGCCTTTTTTGTGTATAGGCACAACATTCGCTACTTTCCAATCCCCAGGGACAACTCCCGTTACCAATGATTCGTTAAATATATCAGTTAACGGTTTTGCTAGTACACCCCCAAGCTCTTTTAATAACTTGGGGTGTATCCCATCAGGCCCCATCGACTTATTTGTCTTTACCTTAGACAACTGAAGTAAAACCTCCGCCTCGATAAACTCACATATTTCAAATGATTCAGTCTTTTTTCCCAACTGAGGTCCCATTCCATAATTCTCATCTGTAAAAACTGAACAGAAATATTCATTGAGACAGTCAGCTAAACCTTTATCCTCTTCTACATATATTCCTTTTGTTTTTAGTCTAACTAATCCTTGTTTAACTTTCCTTTTCTCATTTATATATCTAAAAAATGTTTTATCTCCATTTTTTACTGATAGGGCAATTCGCTCTTCTGCCTGTGATTTGGCAGTTTTTATAACTTTCTTTGCCTCTTTCTGCCTAATTTTATAGATCTGTCTATCTTCCTCGCTTTGGGTATTTTTGTATCTACTAAAGGCTAACTTCTTGTCTTTCACGATTTTGGCCACTTCTGCAGAGTACCACAGCGGTTTTCAACATCAATTTAACCAAAGGCATAAAGCCAATCTGAGTGGCATTATACTTTCCCCACCTAGTGATTAATAATGAGTCACAGATAATTTATGTGATGTGGACGTTGTTAAATGAATGTAATAAGTAACCGATGCTACACATCTATTGTTAATTAACTCGGACCAATCTAGCATCCCATTGCTTAGCTTTCTTAAGATATTTGTGACCCTCAGGAAACACAATCATGGCTTAATATGCCATAAATCAATCCAAGGGCGATCATGAAAGGCAATGGCAAATAATCTTCTATACACACCCTTTTAGGAGCAACATACTAGCCCAAGCCATCTCCTCTGCCCATTAATGGCATCAGACTGTGGTCCCCGAAATCTTTGTCACCTTGGGGCAGTCTTAGAAATATTTTGGGCTTCCAAGGTCCGGCTTCTTTTCCAATGCGATTAAGCAGGTGGGAAAAATGCACAGAAAAAAAATATATAAGATTTGTAAAACATCTTTTCTGCTTCCTCTCTAAATTCTGTGCACAAAACTATTTGCCAAGAAATAGATCTTCCCAGGTAACAGATGCGACTGTCCCTGGGGGTCTTTTGTGAAAAAATACATTAATCCTTAACATCTGAATGTTGATGAAAAGATTTTCAACCTGAAGGTGTTCAGTTATATTTATTTACCATCGCAGTCATCTAAAGTGCTGATGATCCAGAAATTATCATAATAAGTTCTCCATTTGATGACTTTAACCCCCTAATCGCCAAAAGGATGTGCAGTGTGTGTGCGTATATATATATAACAGTGAATTTCTATTGTGTTGATATTTTAGATTATGGTTATTTTAAAATATTTTATTAATGTACGACAGCTTGTTTTTTATTTCATTGCACAGCGTATATGGGTGGCCAAAAGTGCTGTTCTTTTGAAACCAAGCGCATAATAATTAAAAACTGTACGTGGCATCTATCTGTCAGAACGGCTTCCCTATAGACCTTTAAATGTTGATTAATTGATTTGTAAAGGTGTACACAAAACAAGTAACCAATCAATCGAAGTAACCCTACAGGCCAACCAGGATAAGTACAAAAAAAACCCCAAAAATGCTAGATTCCTTAAAAACATTTAAGTGTATTAAACAATCTCTACATTATTGAGAGAAAATGCAATAATATAACCCTTTAATATATATAATATACACTATATGAACAAAAGAATTGGGACACACCTCTTAATTATTGAATTCAGGTGTTTCAAACAGACCCATTGCCACAGGTGTATAAAATCATCCTAGCCAGGGAATCTGCATTTACAAACATTTCTGCACCAAAAAATCATGTTACATTTAATTCACGAATTACCCAAGTGATATACAGTATATTTCGGTGTTGCACAAGTCTGTATTATGACTGATACATGTGATTATTGATTGATACGTATGAAATGCCTAGTTGATTAATGTAAGTGAGTGTAATTTCTCTTTTTAGGTGGTTGGGATCTCTCGTCCTCTGCTGTATGGTGGCCCTCATTGTTGTCTTCTACTACCTGGGTTTGCTCTGTGGTTCCTGCGGCTACGATCAGCATTCTTCTCCGACCACCCGAGGCTGTATCTCCAACACCGGCGGGAACTTCCTTATGGCGTGAGTATTTTTCAGTTTTGAGATTATCAAGATCTAAACCCACCATTAAGACTTTCTTTTTTTTTTTTTTTTTTTTAACCTTGTCACCGTGTTTCATGTGAACAATTAATATATAAAGACATTGATATTGGTTCTCGCCATGTGGTAGAAGTTTTGGTTGTTGACGAATTTTATGTTAAAGGCAGTAGAAGACAATCATTACTTTGTATGTGTTGACGAATGGCCAACTGGGCGCTGTGCATCATAATGAAAGAAGATAATGCTTCCAAAACCAATTAATAAACAGTATTTGCCACATTTTAATAATTCTCAAAACTTTCCCTTGTTTCAGCTCAGAAATTCTGGGGGACTTGCTGTAGTTTGTTCAGAGAGATGGTGCTCAGCTTTATGGTGAATATCACCTGCTGCCATCTTGATACAGTATTTCTTTTTGTGTTTGCCTTTTGGCTGTATAAATGCAGGTATTCAGGCCTTCAGTCAGCTAATTAATGGAACGTGGCTCCACTGAAAAGCGTGAGAAAGAAATTCCCCATTATGAGGTATCCGGCAGACATCTCCCTTAAGGGATCAACTTTGTTGAGAAGCAAAAAGATGCTGATTTCCATGCCTTCGCTTTCCTTAGATGTCCTCGCGATAGTGGAGGCCGTCCAGCACATATGACAGCTGAGAGGTCCCTTTAAATTTACGTTGTAAATCCACCACATGCATTTGCCCCTTTGCTCTCCACCCAGCTATTTTCTGTGCAGGAGGTTTGTTTGGCCAAGTAGATTTCTTGGCACGTGATATAACTTACCTCCGGAGCCAAATTCTGGGGCGAAGGAGTAGATGTAACAAATTCATATGGTTTGGGCAGGGTCCCCTGGAGTCTATAAAATAATGTTTTCTTTATATAAGTGCCAGCGTTTTGTTATGTTGAATAAGTATCTATTAAATTGGAGGCGCCTGTTTGACTCTATTGGACTCTATTGCCGCAGGGCTCCACCTATACAGCACTTTAAAAGCAATACCCAGCATTCCGTCTGGCATGTATGGTGTTAAATATCTCATATGTGTAAGATAGTCTGTCTGCTCGTAGGTATCCTTCTTCACATACCACTTTTACACGTTTTGGCATGCCCAATATCTTTAGATCTAATATATAACATATTTAGAGGCCGTACCTTTAAAGTGCCTTATTTGATTTTCCGTTCTGTCTTTCATTTTTATTAATGATTTTGATTTATGGCTTATGTAGATGGATTTATTCCTCAGAGCAAATAGGGTAACAAAAAATGCTCCTTATGGCCCTTTTCTTTGTTTTTCCTAACAGTCTCTTTTGGTGAATGTGCATTAGCCAAGACTATATAACAGCGTGTCGTCTGCTTTCCTAGGCTATATTTTGTTGGGCTTCCTCCCCTAGCTGAAGGTTGCCGGTCCTCTCCTCGTAGTTGGAAAATCTTAAATTTTATTTGTATGATCTCTGTCACACAAATTTCGACTGCTTTTATCCATCCAAAGACTATGCTGGCCATCTGCCCCGTCCATTGTGTTGAATTAGAGAGCTCCCTTATGTGCAGCACTTGTTGAGTTGTACGTGGTCATTGTGTACATCTGCGGGTCACGGATAGAACAATGGGCAGAGACCAGATTATACTTCTGTATGTTTACTTGCTTTTCCATTTCATTAAAGGGGTTTTTAAATACTTGATTCAACAGAATATGACTTTATAATATATATACAGTTTAAGTATTGTTTTTATGTTACAGCGGGGTTGGATTTAGCTTCATTTTCTCCTGGATACTCATGCTGATTGTGGTCATTACCTTCCTTGCTGGAGGGAATGTAGAAAAGCTGGTGTGCGAGCCCTTCCAAGACAGGTCGCTGTTTAAGGTGAGTGTGTAGCCACCTGAAAATCCTCAATCACTTGCGCTTATAAAAGATTTAAAAGCTTATAACACATCCAAACGCTTTCCATTAGTAAATGTAAGTTACTGGGGTGGCACAGCGGGGCACGGGAGCAATGCACCCCAAGGCTGCTTCGATTTAAAGGTTTTAGGCTTCTGCAGCAACTTTTAGAATGTTTAAAGAATATGTATTTGCATAATGACTGGATTCTTTCTTTGCTTCTTTGGTATTCCAGGCAGTCTTTTTTTGCTGAATGTGCATTATCCAAGACTACTGTGTTGGGTTTCCTCTCCTAGCTGAAGTTTGTCAGTCCTCTCCTGATAGATTAATTACCAGCAGTGACTTAAAGTTGCATTTTATTTTTGAACACAGTTATCGCATATTCAGTTCAAAGCCAACCATTTGGTATAAAGGAAGCATACTGTTTTTGAATTTTTTTAAACAGGGGGATACTGGGCCCATGATGAATCCAACCACATTTGTGTCAGTTTTAAGATGTAGGACAGATATGTGGTTTGGATCTAGGAAAATAATTTTTTGGGGTTTACACGGGTATAAGAGCTACAATGACACTAATTAGAAACCCAGGAAGCCCTCATTCCAATGGGTGAACAGTTCGGTAATACAAAGGTCGGAGATACACCAGATACTATCACAGAGCAGGAAGCATTACTAGGACTATAGGGCCTGTTGGCCAGTTTTCCTATTCTAGAGTTTTTGTTATTCTTTCTATGTAAGCCCAAGGCTTGCAGGAAATAATGCAAAATCGCAAACAGTCAATTGAAAAGTAGTCGTAAAACATTATAAGAGCTGGATGTGAAGGTTAAATAAACTAAAGAACATTCAGCAGACATGGTTGACAATTGCTCAAGGCTCATTCTGGAATGCAGGCGATTTAAGCCTATATCATTTACTATTATATCTCAGGTTACCGTTCCTTCTGGTTTAGCGCCACATATTAAGAGAAAAGCAATATCTTTATTTATTTAAAAAGTGATCAGGAATTCGGCTTCATCGCCGAAAATCACTAAGGGAGAGAATAATATTGGAAACTGTTAAAGAAATCTATCAAGGACTGAATGCTTGGGTCTTTATCCACATGAGCGAAACAAGACAATGTTGATACCATTCTACATAGACTCTATCTGGTTTAATTATAAGAATATATATCATACTTTTATTATGATTATATTACATATACTTAATATAGTTTGATTCGTTGTGCTTTTAATGTGATAGTCATCCTATCGAGAGCCTGTCTGGACTTACCTTCTATTCATCCGGATGAGAATTTACGGTCCATATTAAATTACTAACATACTTCAGACTCATGGGAGGAGATAAATATTTTAGAGCTATATCAAAGCCCTTTGTATTGCATGTTATATAAAAACTCGAAAGGTTTTAATTCGTCACAGTCCTGGGTGAGCAGCCTTACATTTTTAAAATTGCTAAATTTTTGCCCTACGGTTTACCTCTTGTAAATACAGAAAACAAAAATTCTGAATGACTATAATCCATCCAGAGATAGCCCTTTAGGGTAAAATCCTATTTGGTGATGCTCTTAGGCCATACTGCGCTGCATAGTTTATCGTGCCCTAGCGTGTCTGGAAGATTGAGATCCGTGACACCCCTATCCCCAGGAAGCCCGAGGCATAAACAGCCCACTTGGAATGTGTCGTTTTCATGAACACAAAATACAGGAAGTATGCATTTTTTAAGCATTACGTTTAAACTTAATGTATTATGGCAGATTTGTATATTTCCTAATACAGATATGGCAGATTTCTATATTAATTTAATTTTTTGGGGTATGCTGATGAGAAAACTAGTGAGACGTTCACTAATACCTACACGAGGGTTTCAAGAGAAACAGATATTCATTATGCATCAAAACTAATATGTAAACTACTGTTCAAAAGTTTAGGGTCGCTTAGAATTGTCCTTGTTTATGAAAGAAAAGCAAATTTTGTCCGTTAAAATAACATGTAATAAATCAGAAATCCAGCGCAGAGGGTGTTAACGTCATAAATGACTATTGTAGCTGGAAACAGCTGATTTTTAATGGAATATCTTCACAGGTGTACAGAGGCCCGTCATCACTCCTGTGTCCCAATGACCGTTAGTTTAAAAGACTAATTGATTGTTTTCAATTATGTTACAGCTAGAAATTTTCCATGAAAACAGCTAAGTGACCCCAAATGTTTGCATGGTTGAGTGTGTGTATATGTGTGTATATGTATGTATGTGTCTATATCTTAAGCATTCTCACCTGAGTCTAATTAATCACGTGTGTGCATAACCAAATCTAAATAGGAAGTGATGTCAGGCAAATGATTTCCATGGTAACATATATGTGGGAAATTTAAAGTGTCAATCTGCTAATAAATATTTATATCATGTAATAGTGTACAAGCACATATGTATATATCAGGCAAAATATCATCACATAATACACTAAAAAACATACCTGTTTTTTATATTATAGCAAAAATACACCTTTTCTCCATATTAAGGCAAAGCATAAATTTTTTACACGGATTTAAAAAAACAACTCAGTCGCACTTCATTCAGTCCTTGGGAAGCCACCGTATCGAATGTACGAATCCAATAAGCTTCTCTCTGCAATAAAAGTATGAAAGTTCCCACTTCTGTCTGAAGGAGATACGTTGTCAATAGCAATACATTTTAAGATTGCCAACTGGCAACCGGTTTATCTGTACCGTACTGTATACATGAAACAAAATTGAATTATTTTGGAATTGATATGACACACAATTACATTTATCACAGATTTTGTGTTATTCTTTAGGTATTGGATTCCCCTTATCAGTTAAATTCACAGTGGAAAAACTACCTGGCTGGTGTCCTCTATCAGAATGCAGATGTTAACCTCACCTTTGAAAAAGTATATAGGTATGAAAGCCTGTATAGCGCATTCATTATCTGTTATACACATGTGCAGCACTGTCCTATCATATATATTTGATAATTTTTACTCTTTAAAGCAAGATAATTCTCATTGTCTATATAGCAAAGGTGAAAGAGTGCCACCTATACCCTTGTTACCCTTTCTGTAGATGGCGATGTAAGGCTCAATTTACTTGCAACAGGACAAAATGTAATTGACCCTTAAATATGACTTTATCATGTACTGTTTGTTTCATTTATTTTTGTAGTGATTGCAAGGACAACAAAGGCATTTTTACTGCACTTCAGATGGATCATTTATTTAATCTAAATGAATTTTTGAACATCAGCATGGTAAGACTAGAATTTGCAAGCCGGGCTCTCTCCACCTAATGTATCGGTTTGTCTTAGTCTGTCTATTCTCTTCTTGTCAGACCCCTTTGTATTAAATAAAGTGTATTAAAGTGACAATAAACTTTATTTTTAACCCTTAAGAAAACAATTAAGCAAACCATACATATATGAAAATTATACAACAAGTATTCTTGCACAAATATAATGGATATTGCTTAGGATATTGGAGTTTGGCGCAAAGGTTAATATAAGACGCTGTTATGTTATTACCATGGAAAATTTGACGCACGTCTATTGTTTTTTTCGCAGTACGTTGATGATGTAACTGATAAAATTGATATGGTGAACCTAAATTTGAGTAACATAGTCTTGCTGGATAAAAAAGGAAAACAAAATTTAGAGGAATTCAGTGCCACTGGGATTAATGAAATAGACTTTGATGCTTTCTTAACAGAGGTAAGTGATAAAGGATTTACATCTCTCGATATGCCTATATTTCTTCAGTTGATATGTAAACCAATGTACTTAAAAAGGTTAATTTGCGAAAAATATGACCTCATTGCTTGTGTCGTATTTAGAAACAGATCTACCTCATTTGTGGAATGAGAAAACCAGAGCATCTCGTCTGAGAGTAAAATAATTGTATCACTGAGTTAGGATTCCTGTAGTTTATGTCTAAAGGGTTATTAGGTGCCGTTTCTGCAAAAACCAAGGGAATGTTCTGCATATCGCTTCACGTTTAGCACTATGCGCTAAAAGGGTTAAAAATAAGGCCTATGTGTTTAACCAGAAAAATATATACCATTAATGTGAAACCCATGCATCATACATAATTTATAATATATATATAGAGAGAGAGAGAGACATACTTGTATATAGTTTTTACAATCGTAGCACAGGCATTAAGTACATGAAATGTTTTTTTTTTTGTTTTGTTTTTTTTTTTTATAGATGAGCAAGACTAGCACCAAAGTAGATCTTTTGGCATTTGCTAATGAATTGGAAGAAAATGCTGATATGTTGGTAAGCTTCTTTCTATTATACGTTAATATTAATAATTCTTATTTATTTATAATGCATTATGAGTCTTAGCCTCAGGATTTGGAATTCATGGACAGTTATTGTATATTGATCATACTCTCACACATGCAGACAATTAAGTAACTGGGCTGGATACACGATGATCTCTGATTTCGTTTACCGGCCAATTACGCGGCCACCCAGGGGGAAAGTCTTGCCCTAAGCCTAGTTCCCCCACGGCTAGTATATGCCAATACAAAAAATCATGGTGGAAATTCTAGCTAGGTCGTGTTCTAGGTGCCTTATGTGACTATGCAGGAAAAATCTGGTGGTCATTCACATAAATCCAGACAGAGTGCAGAAATAAGTATACCTGAGCCATTTCAAGGAATAATTTGACTTGCTGCATAGATAGATAGATTCAATATTCACAAAAGACTTACCTTGCTGAGTATTATCATTTTGATTGTTCGAATGAGTCGGTGGACTATCTGGGGATCAGATTAATGTTTAATTTTAAAAAAATTAGTCTCTCTTAATTATGAAACTTTGTTGAATAATCTTGTGTCTCAAATAGAAAAATGTAAATTAATAGAGCTATCTTGGCTTGGTAGAGTTAATATGGTAAAATCTTACTTGATCCCCAAATTTTTATATCATTTCAGGACAATACCTCTCCGAGTTTCAGGTTGTGTTTTAGATACATTTTCTAAATTGTTTCTCTCCTTTGTCTGGAAATCGGGAAAATCAAGAATTAGTCAGGGTTTAGGTTTTCCAGACATCAGAATGCTACATGAAGCTGTAATGTTCACACATGGGTTATATTGGGATATTAAAAAGGATACAAACTTTAGGTTGGTTACGATGTGAACGTATTCAGGCAAATGAGCATGATTTATTCAATCTTTCATGGCTTAGTCCCTCTACTTCAAAACAATTAAACTTTATGAATCCAATTATACTGGATGCAATAAAAACAAGTCATAAGTTTAGAACATTAGAAGGCACAGATGCGGAATTTACAGTTTTCACTCCTTTTGAAGGTCCTTAAATATTATATGCAGAACATTGATTTAACAAATTGGACCTCAAATAACATTTTGACACTCGGAGATTTAAAACTGAACGATTCACTTCTCAGCTTTTCAGATTTACAGTCTAGATTTACACTTCCTGATAATTAACTTTTTTCTTATTTTAGATTAAGAGGTTTTCTGAATTCCCAGATAGTCCACCCACCCTCAGAATTGGATTTAATCATTAATAAACATTACAAAAAAAAACAAATTAATTTCCAGGATATCATCTTATCTCGACACATTAAAAAATGATATACTACCTCTTTCTGTAGAAAAATGGCAAAGGGACTGTGAGATTTCATTTCCAATGGAAAGCTGGGCTGACATGTGGTCACAAGTTAGGACGGCGGTGCATTCAATTAATATTCAGGAGATGTTTTTTAAATTGCTACACCGATGGTATTTAGTTCCATCTCGTTTAAGTACATTTTCTAATTTAAACTCCAACTTATGTTGGAGATGTGGTTATGAGGAGGGGACTCAATTTCATATTTGGTGGGCATATTGCAAATTGGAAAATATCAAGCTGGAAACTTCCAGGCTTCTCTCATACACATTTAAATGTAACCTTTCCGTCCATTCTTATACCTGGCTTTTCCACTTGCCCTACCCTCTTCAAGTAGTGCACGTAAACTACTGGCAGCTAACATCTTACTATCTATAAAAATATGCTTGGCTAGAGCCTGGAGGAAAGATGAAGCTCCCACATGGAAAGAGATAATAGATCAAATAACGGATCAGGCGAATATGGAAAAATATTTTTATTTGTTGAATCAAATTCTCGCTGATTACAATGACATATGGTCTCCTTGGTCTAATTATATTCTAGGCACTCATACATATAATTCCGATTCAATCTCTTAGATATCTTTTCTTTTTGGATTCCTCTGGGGAAGTGGCTTTGTGGTGGGGTTGGGGGGGCTAGCCCCGGATGACCTTAAATTAGGGAGTAGTAAGAGGTAAAATGGGTGGGGAGCGGGTACGGCCAGATGTCACTTCCCTACCAGAGAGGGAGGAAGGTGATCCGGAGACCTCGGGAAGCAGTACTTCGCACAGAGACTCTTGGTCAAACCCAAAGGCTTTCCTTGATATGGTTATATGGCTATTGTATTATTTTGTAATCGCATAGCAGTGTTGGTTAAAATGGATGACGTGTTAGTTTCTACTTTAGTTCAGTTGAAGTCCCGCTCATTGCAAATTCCCTACATGTAGGCCATTATTTAATATAATAGTTAAAATATGCATGGTATAGGCATATGGCTATCATGAATCTTGGACGAGACTAAGGAAAGATTAAGATTTGAGTCTTTACAGCAGGACAAATGATGACAAACTTTATGGACCAAATGATTCTTTGCCATGAAATTCTGTGTTTACTCTCCTAGATCTGTTTTTGAGGCATTTTGGGCATAACGGCTGAATTTGTGTCAACAACAATCCTGGGGTCTAGTTGAGGTTTTAGAACAATCTCCAGAAAACATAAGCTTTTTGAGTGTCTGAGATCCAGAACTCTGCTGGAAGTCTGCATCTTGTCTACCTATTCTTGTGCTTCTATAATTGCCACACATACTGAGTGTATACATTGCATGTTACATAAATCTTATTCTTTATTTCCCCGTAGCCAAAAGGAGCCTTAGGAAATGCATTAAAGGGACACGCAAACAGCATACGGACGATCCATATTCAACAAGTTGTCCCTCTGGAGCAGTCAATGGTAATCAGTCATGCATGTGGATGATATAGTCTGGGGCCCTAACTTGATGGATTATTATTATTATTTATTGTTTTATATAGCGCCATCAAATTCCATAGCGCTGTACAATGGGAAATAAGTTGGCTACTAGCAACAGTCTGGGAGTATGGTAGAATAGGAAGCAATAGAATGCTCCTTTTAAATATTGTTTTAAAGTTTAAATGTAACTGTGCACTGCTTTAACTATGCATTATGCGGGGCCATCATAGCCCTTTCGTGCAGAAGAACTTCTCCAGGGTTGGCCCTTCAGTGGTGGTGAAATTAAATGTCATCTACAAGTCTGTACAGCGATTAGACTCGATAGAACAGTTAGTTATAGGAGATTACTCTAATGACCATGTCAGATATTAAATGGTAGTGTAAATATGTGTTTAAACTATTGTAAAATACACAATTTTAGTTAATTCTGTGGTAGTCATAGAGTGTGCTCTGTATTGAAATGGATTGCTCGTTCAATATGAGGATGACACAGAATCTTTGTGTATTATGACTTTCCATGTCCTTTTTCTTATCTCTTTTTACGCGCCCTTCAAGAAATATGTTAAAGCTAGGGTAAGCAGCAATGTTTGTCTTCGGCACCCTCCTTACTTGTGATGTCATTTGTCATTTACCTTATGAGTGTGCTATGACTCTTTTAATGAATAGCATTTGAGATTGATATGACTGCACCTGATTACTTATTCTGCATGGTCTACTTTATACTTTAACCCCTTTAGATTTGGATTTTGATCAGAGGTGCACAATCTAGCTTTACTTACACATATGAGTTTATGTGAGTGCCCATCTATATACATATAGTTTTTACTTTATACATAAACGTATATATTTATAAAAAATACATGATAATGTATTTCTAGTGAGATTAAGTCCTTTACTAGCAGCAGTGTTTACTGTCTCACTAGCAGAATAGCTTTAGAGATCAGCATCTATTTTCTCATGTTGACCGTATTGCTGAATCCCGTTATCAAAATAATCTCAGCCAATCAGGGGATTCCTTGGTGCATAAACCTAAGGACGCCAAAACAGCAGAGGACTCCGTAATAGCAGAGAGTCTTTTGACTGTAGAATCTTCGTACCAATTTTGACCCTCACTATAGCTATTACTTGCTTTCTTTTGTCATAAACCCCTGAAGAAGCCTTTTTGGTGAAACGCGTCAGGGCTTTTACAACAATGAAAGTGTGCTTACACTCATATCATGTTTATGTATGAAGTAAAAACTGTACTTATTGCTAGACATTATTGTAATTGTAATTTTAGTTTCTTCTAGCGCTTACACCACAAGTATTTCATGGTACAATTTCTATTGCGCATTGGGAACGGCTCTAGTTGGTGTTTAAAGCAGTTTTCTTCTTTTTTCTCTTTTTTTTCTTTCTCCCCCTTTCCATCTCCACTGGTGAAGGTCTATACCAAGTTTCTCATAATACCATGTACATTGTTTAAGATTCAAAGATTGTATTTCCTTTCCTTACGGATAAATGTGCTGTATATTTAATCTTCAGTAAAATGAAAAATGAATGCTGGAATTTATAATTCTAATTTATACTATTAATGCGATTCATAGTCGTATTTTCTGCCATATTTTAAATTAAATGTTATTTTCCAGGTCACATTAAATCAGAGTATTAAATTACTACAAACAACATCATTTGATATTGAGGTATGTAGAAAATATAATTTTGCAGTTTTCATGTGTTTTTTAGAATTAGTATATAACTGTTAACACATTATGAATTGTTTGAGGGGTTTTGTATATAACAGCAGAAGAGATGCAGATAGTCACTACGATGGAACAAAAAGTATAAAGTACTATAAAGTGCACCTTCAAAAAAAAAACCTGTAATAAAAGAAATATTTATCCTGGACATATACAGATGTATGTCGGCCACAGTTAATGCAGATGAACCTAAAGACTCCTGTCATGCATTAAATTAGATAGCTTTCGAGTGACTGTAATTGGTTTTATTATATATTGTGTAAGAGTAGGGAGGCTTGTATCACATACTCTGCAGGCCGCCATCTTAAAGTTGGGGGGAGGGGTATGATTGATACCCATTAGTGCCACTTATGGGTTATAAATTGTACTTGAGTCCACCAACCATATTGGTCCATATATTACACTCTCACAGAGCAATGGGGTTGTTAGATCATACAATAGTCAGGGTATTATACCTGGCACTGTTTATACATGGCTTATAACACGCTTTAAATCGTGATCGTTATATTTCCTAATGAAACTTACGTTCGCTTTGTCTTCCAGGAAAAGGTGTTCGATGTGATTGCATCTATCGATAATGCGCAGTTGCTAATCAACAATAACGCTTCCTTCGTTATAAAGCAGGTAATGCATCAGATCCAAGTGCTATTTATACAAAGTTTGCGCTTAGTAAGTATCTATAACTTTTGGCATTTCCCTTACTTTCAGGAGTTTAAAAAGTTCATGAACACCGTCATCAACTACTTTTTTCAATACATTCATTGGGTGAAGGAAGCTGTAAGTAACTGAACTTATATTTCTAAGGACTATATACACTAACAGACTGTAGCATGCAATAGACTGTAGTAGGGGTATATATATATTTTATATATAAAGTATAGAGATGGTAGAACGGGAGGGGACTGCCCTTTATGCAAGACATAGCTTAAATGTTAATCTTATACAAAGTAATAACAAGAACCAAGCCACAGTTTGGGTAACTTTAGAATTTGGTAACAAAGTGGTTCTTCACATTGGTGCCATGTACTGTATAGACCGCTGGGAGACACAGAGGAGCTCTACTATCTGCTGCTTGATGAAATTACTATGTGTAGTTGTGTGAAACCAGTGTTTAGTTTCCTTAGAAAACCTGACGGAAAGGATCCTTATTTTGCAATGGAAAATACACAATTTTCAAGGAAATACACAAATAAAATCATGACACATTCTATTTTGTGATTGCATTCAAATGGATATTTAGAATTGGTCTAACATTATCTTGCGTCTCCTAACTGATTTCACAGCCATATACAGCGGGAAGGTAGTCATAATAATGGCATATTGAAGCAAGCAGAGACTAAAGATATGGAGGACTCTTATATTTAATGCTGTGACAACCATGTCACAGCCACAAAAGTCAATCAATTAAAACGTTTCTTATCGACTCCTTTCTTACATATATCATCATATTTTCTGAATTTTAGTAGCGGCATAGTGATATCTATTTTTCTCCAGGACATACTTGAAAACAAGAGAAACCTCAGTGTATTCTTCCTGCTAAAAAGATAAGACAGGGTCATTCGGCAGCTTTGATTTTATGTATAAAATGTTACTGGTTACCCCCAGGCGCATTTCATTCACACTGAGTGATCCTTACGCAGTTTACAGAAATCCTTGACAGTCATCACCAGTAAGCTGCATACCGCGAAGACTCCGATCATCAAAAGCGTTCCCATTACAGGAACTTTACTAATGTACATATTAAGGTATTTGGCCATTAGCAATTAGTGAAGTATTATTTCTTCTCTGTCATCTGTCTCTACAGGTAGCCTTCGATGTGGCGGGATGTAAGCCCATCGCCAACGTCGTTGACACTGCAGTAGATGTGTTTTTATGCAGCTACGTAATAGATTCCGTGGTAAGAAACAACTTCTCGTTCTACACACCAATTTAATAAATAGTTAAAAAATTCTGTGTATTTAAAGTCAAGAGAAATGGCTCCGACAGGCAAGGAATAGAAAAGGCTTGATCTTTTTATAGTGTCACAAATGTCTCTATAAAAGATTTGTATTCTTTTCTCCCCATAGAATTCTTTCTGGTTTGGCTTAGGAGGCGCAACGGTATTTTTAATCCCTGGCATCATTTTTGCTATAAAGTTGGCAAAATTCTACCGCAGAATGGACACAGAAGATGTTTACGATGAGTAAGTACCCATAAAAAACCCCATATCATGGCGTACGCTCTTGCTCTATCTGACAACTTGTGAAAGTAAAATACAATAAATAAAATGTATATCTCTATGAAGTCACCTATTCTCTAACATTTGGAGAAGCTGAAAGTATGGACAATACACAAACTAGAAGATTAAGGAGTATATATATAAATTATACATCTTCCCCATGAGGCCTGACAAGTTGACCCCGGTTGACATGTTTTTTTAGATATTTTTTAAGGTATTGTTGTAGAAAATATAGTCCCTGCACTATTAAAAGTTGCACCATACACAGCTGGAGAGCCTTCCGTTGACCGCATTAACATTTCTAACCACACAAAAGTATCTGAACTAAGTTTACAACTATGCTTAATGCAACCTAAAAATAACACAACGTCTAAACTCGCTTGTGTATGAACGGTTCCAGGATGACTTCCTAACTATTATTCCTTTCTCACCTGCAGTAGTTCTGTCTCGGGAATATGGCATTTCACGCTATGATAACTGTTTTTACCATTGAACTTGTAAACACATTTCTAGTATTTTCATTGTTATTATTTTAAGGCTCGCTGTATCTTCTTTTCCATCGTAATCCATCTCTCTGTGTTTCCATTCATTGTGACAATCTACACTGGGGGGAAATTAATACCCACTGGTGCTACTGGAGCACTTTGTCCCCAGGGTACTTCGGATGTAGGCAATGAGTTAAATGTGATTAAGCACAGGACAATCCTAACAACCACACACTAATTTAAATGTGATCATTTAATACATCGAAGTAATTTCCCTTTTGTTTTTGTATCTTGTAGCATTGAGACTGTCCCCATGAAAAAGTAAGACTTTTTATATCTAATTTTTTTTTAGACTCTTTTTGATCTTGGCAATTTTTCCGATTACTGTCAATAAGTGCTTATTGGCATCACTGTAATAAAATCATGACACACAAGTTTTCCAACGATATGCATGATTTTTAGATCATCGTATTACCAATTTTCATTTTTGATAAAATATTAAGTTTTGTTATTGCATGAAACCAACTCTGTTAGGCTGTATATACTATATATATATATATATATATATATATATATATACCCATATAGTTCTTTCAAACTCATTTGAAACCATTCTGTAACCTTTGATCATCACATGTTAATATACATATATTTTGTTTCATTGATTTGTTACAGTATGGAAAATGGTAATAATGGTTATCATAGTAAGTGTGTGTACGGTATTCACAATCCTGTTATAACAAGGTAATCTATTGTGTATAACGCATGATTCACCTTTCTGATAAGATATATAAAGATTCCTTTGATGCATGCTTTGTTGTAATGCATGACATTCTTCACAAATGGTGTGTTTTTATATTTTCATCAGATTTTCCCCCTTTTTTGCATGCTGTAATATAGTATTTTTGCAAAAAAAACCAAAAACATTTAGAGTATATATTGATTTGTGTGAGTTTCTCATTAACTTGCTCCCGTAGTCACCATTGGAATGGAGGAAAATAGAGTGGAGGAATAGTTACATTGTGACATGTTTTAGCTAGAGAGATATAGTCCTGAGAACATACCAAGGAACCTATAACATTAGGACTTGTCTAAACCTTAATCAGTGTCAATGGTGGTTGAAAATGGGTTTGCAATTCAATACCCTGGCTGTGTCCTAGATAACAATTGAATCCAGGAATGGAAATACCTTAATTACTCAGTTACTGGTACAGCATACCAGTCATTAAATAGAGAACACTATATTATTAAGTCGTAAATATTCATGACCCAACGCCATATCAACCATATTCAAAAACAAAACAAAAAAGTGGAGAAAGAACATACATAATTCACCCAGTGATGCATCCTTCAGAAGTGCTCCAGCTTCAGATACCAATATTTGGCACGCAAATTTTGGTTGTTTATTAGCGGCAAGAAAATATTTACTTAATGCAGGTGAAAAGACATCAAAAGAAACCTCAACAAACACCACATTGGCTGTAATGAGCTTCTGCTGTGGCAGCAGTCTGTGCTAATGTCGTTTATGCACTTTTATTTCTTAACTGCACAGTAGTTTAGATGTGAAATAAGACGTGTGGGTGCTTTTGAGCAGTTACCGATATTTTTTTGGAGCGTTTAATAAGTTCTAAGTATGATTTTAGAGTGAAATCTCCATTTTAAGCAAACGTTGATGGGTCATTGAATCATGTGCCATATGGTCATGTTTTCGTACAACTGTATTTGCTAATTTATCAAATTAGTAATTGAGTGGTAAAATACATTATCACATTATTCAGTGATGCACTTTGCAGCGATACATAGATTTTTTTTTAGTAAGCACCCGTAACTTTTCCTGTAATGTGTAGATTCCATTCTGTGTACACGAAAGCCAGTGACTAACCGCATACAGTTCCAGAATTTGTCATCAAGGACTTAGTCAAAATCCTTTGGTTTTTTTAACATGGCTGTGGCTTTTCTGCATGAATAGCATATCTTCATATGACACACTGAATAGATTCCCTCGCGCCTCAGCCCCGCCACCAGATGATTGATGAGCTCTCCCAGTGGTTTGAGAGTGTGAAGGTATAGTTACTGTTCATTGTCTCTTAATCCTCTCTCCACTTTCTCTCCCGCAAAATACTTTTTACTGTGTTCTAAGTAATCAGGGGCAAGACAGTCAAAGCGAGGAGCTGGTTACATGTTTTGATCAAACCGCATACCATTGACTTACTTAAACATCCAGGTTAAATATGTACACAAATCATGAGTGCAGCCGAATTGTATGCACTGACACAGTCTGCAATGTGTTGGGGGGTCAATGAATAGTCTCAGAAACCTTTTCTCATGGTATATGTCTAGAAACATTAATTCTGCCCCTGGTAACTTCATCTAACCCACATCGCATGGTGTAACAAATCCATTTTTATTCTCAACAATCTGAATCAAAGTCCACGGTCGCTCTGAGTTTGGCATATCCAGGGCCGGCCCTATAATGGGGCAGACTGGGGCAATTGCCCCAGGCGGCACTTTAGAAGGGGCGGCACTTTGCCGCCCCAAGCGCTTTTTTTTTTTTTTTTGAAGCGGAGGAGAGAGAGAGGGGCACCGAGTGGTTTTCGCTTACCCGCTCGGCGCCCCTCTCTCTCTCTCCTCTGCGGCGAGTCTCCCTGTTCGGTCCCGGTGCCGGCTTGTAATGCAGAGCGCCGGAAGTGACGTCAATTTCCGGCGCTCAGCATTACAAGCCGGCACCGTGGCAGAGCAGGGAGACTCGCCGCAGGACTCTTTAAAGGTAAGCACCGCGGGGGGGGGCGTCGGTGAAGTTTAAAATGCCGCCCCCCCCCCGGCGTCGGCGGGGGGGGCGGCATTTTAAACTTCGCCCCAGGCGGCGTTAAGTCTTTGGCCGGCCCTGGGCATATCCATATATTTTTAGTCACTACACAATTATATAGTTCTAGTATGTTTTTTGGAGATTAAATTCAGTTGTAATTGTGACCTTCTTTTCCTGTCACCTCATCCATTATTAGTTATTTTGCTTATGAAATCCATATATACTGTATCTTTTTATTGCAGTATACATTTTAACTTACAATCAATTAACTAACTTATAACCATTAACTTATTTCCTCTCTTCGAACTCTATGCTTGACCCTCTACAATCCAGTTTCCATCCACAGCATTCAACCGAGACGGCACTCACTAAACTTACTAATGACCTCCTCGCAGCTAAAACAAAAGTCACTTCTCAATACTTATTCTCTTGGACCTCTCTGCAGCCTTTGGCACAGTTGACCACCCCTCCTCCTACAAACCCTCCATGCTCATGGCATCATGGCATCGTACTTTTAGTGTCTTATTCACTGGAACATGCTCCACTTTCCTACCGCTATCTGTTGGTGTCCCTCAGGGCTCAGTTCTTGGGCCTCTACTATTCTCCATCTACACCTCTTCCATCGGACAACTGATATCCTCCTTTGGCATCGAGTGCCACCAATACGCAGATGAAGCCCTAATCTCTATTTCCTCTCCTGACCTTTCACCCTCTCTTCAAACTCAAGTCACCGACTATCTTTCAGAAATTGTATCATAGATGACGTCCCATTACATAAAGCTCAACACTCCAAGACTGATCTTATGGTAATCCTGCCATCAGCTCTGTCCACAATTCATGAAATATTTTTCACGGTTGACAACTCCACCTTCCAACCGACAGACCTGGTTCGCTGCCTTGGTGTCACGCTTGAATCTGGTCTCTCCTTCATCCCTCACATCCGGTGTATCACCAAATCCTGCAGCTCTTCATCTGAAAAACATCCCTTAAATCCACCCAATTTCTTATAAAGAAACAACAAAAATATTAATACACTCCCTTGTGATATCCCGTCTGGACTATTGCAACTCCCTACTAACTGGTCTCCCCTGTCCTATCGCCGCTCTAATCCATCCGCAACACTGCAGCTAGATGAATCTTTTTCTGTCACTGATCCTCATCTGCTGTTTTTCTGTGCCAATCACTCCATTTTCTCCCCATATCATCCAGAAAAAAATTTAAACTTCTGACCCTACAGAGCCCTTAACAACTCTGCACCCCACTATGTCTCCACCATCCTATCCAAATACACCCCTAACCGCCCTCTTTGTTCCTTTCATGACTTGCATCTCTCTACTGTCTACCGTCATTACCTCTTCCCACCCCTGCATTCAGGATTTCACCCGTTATATACCCCATTCCATCAGACTCATTCAGACATGACTTTCAAAAGCTCTCTGAAAACCCACCTTTTTCGAGAAGCGTACAGCCTTTCCTCCTAACACTCTCACCCATCATCCTAATGAAGCCATCTTAATGACCAACAACCTCAACAGAACATCTGGAACCTGTCAACTCATGCCCATCCGAGCAGGCTTCTATTGCTTCACTTTCCCATCTACCACCGACTAGATTGTAAGCTCACAAGAGCAGGGCCCTCTTCTCCTTTTGTTCCAGTTTGTTATTGTGTGTGACTTTAAATTATCCCACTGATGGTAACAGCGCTACAGAATCTGTAGCTGGCACTATAGAAATGCAGTGTACATTTTTACCAATAAACGTGTTAAAGAGAAGTGATAAGGGTACCAGTACCATCAATATAAGGATATAGTAAGTGTATAAAAGTGAGTAATCAAATAACAAATGTATATGAAAAAGTACTTCCCCTATTCCACAGAACAACATTCTCCGGATGTTGATACCAAAAGCCAAATTTTTATGAATAGACAGCTTTGATCACTTGGAATTTATACTTCCTAATCACAAAGATTGTTGAGAATAACTGTGGCCCATCCAAATCATGTTTTCTAACTCTTTCTTCTTTTATTTTATCATTTTAACCATGGGACAATATGATACTAACCAATCAATTTGTAACTGTTATCCTCAGTTTTTAAACCCCTGATATTTTCATATTATTAAAAAATGTATAGAAATCATATAAAATGTGCTATATTTTTCAATTTGAGTTTAATTTGCTAAATTACCTTACTACCACTAAAAACATGGTTTTGCAGAAATAAGTCAGCATATCATGGAGCTCTCTGTGTATGACCCAAAGGTCAGATAATCATCTATCCAAGCAGCGGAGTGGGTTTTGGCTACATCCAGAGCTAGCCCTGCTCCTAGGCACAGCTAGCCACCCCTGCCACAAAGCCACTGCCCCAGAAGAAGGAGAGCTCTAGGTAGCCTACTCTTAAAATCAGATATCTTAAATGTAACCCTTTTGTGCGGATGTATCCCATGTTATAATGGGATATACAGTCTTCATTGGTGTTACCAAAACCCCTAACAATCTCAATGTGCGACCCATCAATGAGAGTTCTTCATTGTGATTAAAACATTAAGTAATTGTGCTGATGCTGTGAGTTCCTGGCAATATAAGGCAAGTACTAATATGTTTTTTTCTTTTAACTGCAGTGCTGTTGAGCAGTGGTAGAAGACACTGGAGATAAAGGTAAGACATTTTAATATATATATACAGTAACTGTCTTTGGAAAACATCAACATCAAAAGTTAGTTTTAGGCATGGATGGCATTTTTAGCCTTTAAAGGTTGCCGCCATAATGGCATGTCCTCATGTTCATGTAATTATGGATATTTGTAACTCATACATGTAATGTTATATAATTATAGTACTCTGATTTTTCATTGTGTGATATGTTTTTTTCTGCTATATCAAGTGTCAGCTTTTCTACTAATGGTCAGTGGCCAAGCAAGTTTTATTTTCTGATTGTTGCTCCGTACACTTATTTTTGGGTTCAGGAATAGCTCCGTATTTTTACAGATGAGGACTCACTAAGTCTTCAGTTAGGTAACAGCCAGTCAGTATAACTACTCCACAAAATTGTGTCTGTCCCTAATAAACAGGTGTACTTGGTCTACATCTGTTACTGAAACATTCTCTCCTAAAAGATAGATGACAATTAGTGAAGATTTAGTATAACGAATGTGTTTGTAGACTAGAAGGCAACGTCAAAGACTGGTTGGTTTACGTTGGTGGGAATATCTGAATGTGGCCCTTGAAAACAACGCTGCAAAACCACTTTTGTCTCATGCACATTTATTAAATAGAATGATTGAACATGTGGTTTCCAAAAGTCAGATTTTTTTTCTGTTCTTTTTCACAGATGAAAAACACTCCTTTAGTGTGCAGTTTCTGCAGACCAAGTTGGGCAGCTGGAACATTAGCGCCGAGCATCTATAAATACTTGACGGAATTTACTCATTCCATCCACGTTGGACCATTTCACTTCAATGGACACAAGGACCACTGGGTTAATTTTACAAAGATTTGACTATATAAAGTAAATTTTATACATATAAAATGAATTATATTGAAAGTTTTCACTGCCAAGAAAAAAAATGTGAATAGCAAAACGAAGGGGGGAGTCAGTTACAAGTGTTTACACTAGTCCTAGTTTTTGTAACAAGAACTTTTGTATTATATTGACTATTTATTTTGATATTAGTTACACACATCCTATAAATAGAATTATTACTTAAAATAGCAGCTCCTACAAGCATTTTGAGTTTGCATTTCTAGCCAGCATATTAAATATGGTTTAATAAAAAAAAATAAAAAAATACCGAGCTAATCCCTTTATTTGATGTATGGGTTTGAAAGTTAACAATCATTATTCTCCAGCAACATAACTGCTTAAGGCATCATATTAATCGGGGAAAGAAAAAATTAACATGGGCTAAAAAAATACAGTATGGGCAATTTTCCTAGTTTAAAAGGAATTTTAGATTTGTTGAAAATTGTAGGATTGATGTCTGTGTCCTGCAGGATTTGTATGTTTCTAGATCAGCAAGGGTAACAAGTGAACTCCAAAGACCTTTAATCACATAACAAGGAGACATACAACATCATGATGACCTTAAGATCCCCTCCATATCCACTGCCACTTTCAGTAAAATCTTATTTCTCAGGATACCCAAGAAATCTAGTACATCGTAGGGTATTCTCTAATTGCTTTGTTGGACCGTTAATAGAGCCATTTGGCTAGTCACTACATAGAATCTTCATGTGGGTTATTAAAAGGTTAATATGTGAAGAGTCTCAGGGTCAGCTCATTGAGTGTTGAGTTAGCATTTTTATTTAGTTGACTTCATTTTAATTTTTTTAAGGAACAACCTTGATGACCTTCTGATCCGAGAATAACTTTGATAGACTTATTGAAATTTTTCTTTAAATCAGTGAGATTTCTAGAAAGTCCCCTCGTTGATTGAAATATATTATGCAGAGCCATCCTATCCTATACTATCCCTCGTTGCAGAGAATTTGCCGGCGTTTTCCTTGAGTTGAAAACCACAACCTCCACTTTATTGAATAAAACCCATTGTTTAACAGGTTGTGAAGAAATGTAATGCCGGAAAATGAAGAGTTATCGTGTGTGTCAGAGTATTTAATGCGTGTGGCCAAAGTGTTAGCCTAACCACTTTCACCCTTGTTCTATTTTTACGACGGCACTTCATATAGCCTGCTGACTTCAAGGCATGGTGTCAGGTGCAGGTAATATTTATCCAGTGCGGGTTTTGGCCATATATTCTCCTGGCATCTGCCAAACCCAGACTCGCCAATCAGACTGCCAGTCAGAAAAGTCAGATTTCTCACTCCACCACAGAACACGTTTCCACTGCTAAGAGTCCAGTGGCGGCGTGCTTTACACCATTCAATTCCACAATTGGTGTTGTACTTGGTGATGTGAGGCTTGCATACAGCTGCTCGGCCATGAAAACCCATTCCATGAAGCTCCCGCCGCGCATTATATTATTGCCATGATATTCTTGCCAGTGTGAAAGTTTGGAACTCTTTGGCTATGGAATCGGCAGAGCATTGCGAACTTTTACACACCATGCGCCTCAGCACTCAGTGATCCGCTCTGTGACTTTACGTGGTCTTGCATCTGCTGTTCCTAAACGCTTCCACTTTCCAATAATACCACTTACAGTTGACCGTTGAATATCTAGCATATGCAGACTGCGTGGCTAGGTGCTTGATTTTATATACCTGTGGCAATAGTCTGACAGAAACACCTGAATTCAATAATTAAGAGGTGTATCCCAATACTTTTATCCATATAATGTACATTAAGAATCCCAAAGAGCTATATTTGAGTTGTCATTAGGGATAGATGAGTCGGCTGCGCTGGGCCATGATCCCAGGCATACTCACATTCTGGATTTGCAGACCCAAGTGATTCTTCTGGCTATACCTGAGGACCCCAAACCTAGAGGTTATGAGGTTTCTATGTCACACAAACTTCCCCAGCTTTAAATATTGTATTCTGTAAAGAAAAAAAGTAGATGCCCAGGTGGCCTCTTATTGTATGTTAAATTTTAACAAATACAATGATCTCTAAATAAATATTTGGATTTGTAAACTTAATAGAAGTTTCTAGTTTTAATGTCAATTTAATTATTTCCTGATCCAATAAATTAATTTTTAAAGTTTTGTCTCGTGTTTTATTTTCAAGGCAAAATCCACTACTTTGTATGAAAATCTACATTTTGTTAGATATTAGCAGTCCTTATAGAGATGTTTGAAACCTAAAAGAAAAACCATCAAAGATAAAGTTAATGAGACTAACCGTATAACCCCTGATTGAACTGTGCATTATGCAGGGCCAGCTCAGCCACTCAGCAGAGAGTAGAGAAATCAGGTAGTGGAAACCATAACTTTTCTCCAAACGGCCTAGACTGAGGTACAACAGTGTTCTTACGTTGGTTAGCAAATGGCTGGTTTGAGGAGCAAAACCCAATCTTAGCTATAGTAATAGCTTAAAACATAGGTATTGTCCTTTCAAACATTCTAGTTCTATGTTGTTCAGATAAATGGACAAATGCTTGTTTTAATGACTAACTTCTCATGTATAGGTTATAACGACCATGTGATCCGAATAGGTGGATTTAGTTAGGGGTTCCCATTCTTCTCTACTACATAACTTTTATCAGAGAATTTTCTGGTAGCAAAGCCATAGTATAAAATGCCTGCCACCGTATCAAAGCTAGAGGTATAAACGCTGTTCTGTAATAAAAGGCTTACTCCCTTCCGTTCAGTTGGAACCCAGTTGAGTTCTTAGTTTGGCATAGATCACTATGAGCTTCTCATGAATCTCTGTGCCCTGTTTCTGTAATTCATTGTATTATAAACACAGAGCAGCTCCAGGAGCGTAGCAAATAATGTACGACTTTATTCTTGGAACTTCGAGACCGGTTAGAACAGCTTGGCTGCTAGAAAGCATAGAGTCAAACACCAGATTTGACATGTAGTGCCATATATCACACTGATAAAGGAGACAGTTATAAGGGGGGGCCTTTGTAATTGCATGAAAAACAAATGGCAAAAATATATCAGTCTCCAAACCATGGCCTATGGGCCACATCCTGCCCTCCACAATTGCAACCGAGCTTGTCACTCCAGGGTGCCCGGTCGACTCTTGCTGCGACCATAACTCCTCACGTTACGTGACCCTGCTTCGTTCCTGCCTCCCTTTATGGATCCATTTATAAAACGTATTATTTTTCGTCGGCCTGTGAAAATGTAAAAAATTTATAATGTGGCCCTCGTACTGAAAAGTTTGGAGACCCCTGATATATCTCAATGCGGTGACATGCTCAGCAAGAGCTATTAAGGCTACATCTATGGGAACCATAGATCCATCGGTTATTTAAGTTTTTCCATATTTTAACAAGAAGTGTCTTGTTGCTGTCCCGTGCGATCGTATTAGGTCATTAAACATTGCTTTAAGCTATACATTACAGGCACATTCCAGCTGCAGACAAGCTGTTATTTCTCTTCCCCTTTTAAAGAGAGCTTCCACTTTGTCTCTATCTCTTGGGCTAAGCGCATCACACTGATCAGGTTCTTACTCCAGCTTTGAGGATTTGTTTCTACCATTGTCAACAAACATGAAGCTTGCTATTATCTCCTTGCCAATTCTGGTTTTCTGTGTTGGCACGTTGGCACAGGGGCCTGATACAGAACAAGAGATACCCTTTCAGAACAAAGACAAGGAAGCTTGCGTCATGCAAACCAGTGGTCAAGGTGAAATCAGGCTAAAAATCGAATGCAAAAGTGGAGACGACACATATTCCTGTGAGTTTACAGGAAAACCTTCTTACTGCAGAGCTTATAACAAGGATCGTAGTGCTTTTTGGAACCAACTAAGCCAAGATCTGAAGAAGATGAGCAAACCATGTTCAGCTCCACTGATAAAGAACAGCTTGTGCCCAAGGGCCCCCTCCCAATCCCAGTTCAAGCCGGCAGATCCAAGCCAACCATCTGACACCAAGAAACCCGCACCTACAAAGAGCAAAGAAGAAGATGAAGAGAACCCTAAAGCCATGAAGGTTGCTAAGGAACACTGCTCATGGTTTTTCCAGAAATTCTGCTCCTATATGGTGGAAATATTTATGAATTAAAGGTAACGTGTCAAATTGCTTCATTATACTTTCTTGGTGTCTACAGAAAACTGGGTGTATTGCCTTAATTTGGTGTGGCTTGGATAAAGAGTACAATTTGCCGGGCAATATATGGACATATATTTCACAGCGTTGGGGTGTCATCGGACAGGGGTGTTTATTTTTAAATACAGGTGTGAAACACTGGGTAGACCCTTCAATTACATTAAACAACCCCATCAAACAGTCAATCAGCAGATAGGGGCAGGTATTTGAGGCCCTTTGACTCTTCCAGTATTACCCTCCACCTTACTACACACTAGCACCAGGGGCCCCATAATTGGTCTAAAAACACATTAATTTACACAGGTGCTTATTGAAGGATATCCTTCAAGCATGAAAGTTTGCTGTTCACTTTATTCTAATAAGTGAATGTAACATTATATTAAAATTTAAAACATTGGGAATCTGAATACTTTTATACAAAGATGGAATCATCAAAAAGCTGATGTTACCAAATGTTCATATTTTTGACCATGGACAACACCTTTTGTGGGGATTAGAATTGGTTTTAACAGTTATAGGAAACATTTTAATTAAAAAGTCATGGATCCTAATGCATTTCACTGTATATAAATCTGTGCAGTCAATGCTACACTGGGAGCTAAAGCTTTAAAGGGATCATAAAGCCTCACAACAATGACATCCTAAAAAATACATTACATTGTTTTAACATTTTTGCTAAATTCTAGATATAAGTAATATCAGTCATCTTTTTTCGTAAATGTTGGTAAAGCATGAAATTATTCTTTGAAGTGAAACAAAAAACTCTGGTTTGGAAGGGCACGTGAGAATACGATTTTGTAGGAGAGCATTATTTGTAAAGTATTTTTTAAGTGACAATAATAATAAAATTCACAATATACAAAACCACCAACAAGATTACTTGTTATGGCGTACTGGTATCAAAGAAGAAAAAGGCAATTGAGGACATGAACGTGTGGAGCACTGATGGGTTTTTGTGGGGATAAGGGGGACATATAGCATCTCTAACCAGGTGAGTTTTTATCGAGTGTTTCAAGTCATAGTAAGTATGGGATGGTCTGACAGAATAGTACAGGGAATTCCATAGTGGGAAGAATGGTCGAAAAGAGACACAAGTTTTGGGCAAAGGGAAGAGTGCAGTTAAGAGACTATTTGGAGATGCATGTAAGGTACATGGTGTATGGCCCCTGCCCCCTTTGCATATTTGGGGTCTAGTCCTACCCCATGCATGGCTACCCCTCCAACCTCTCCTAGTAGCAGAGGGGCCCTGGGGGGGCAGCCTTCAAAAGCTCCAATGTATAAATACATCTTCATGTTCATGGCATTTAAAAAAATACTCCTGTCTGTTCTTCCAATATGTCTAAAGTGTTTGATGGCTACCCATCTCATGCTATCATGCCACATCACTTATCTGGGCCCCCTGCTAAGGCATGGCTGCACACAAACACAGACAGACATTGATTTTTAATTGGAATCGGAAATTGAGACTTCCACTGCTTGCATCTATAAATCAGGCTGAATCAGCTCCACTTGATGTTGGAGTATGCTCCTACCTTAGTCCCCCCCCCTACCTGTACCACACCTCAACCCATTATGTTTTTGTTTAAGTTAAAGAATGGGTAGCAATTTTTAAACCTTGAATTACTTCTCATCTTACAATGAAAGGAATCTGGTAGTTTGGGGGCCATTGATCCACCACATTCTACATTGGGTCTCTCTCTCCTGAAGTTGCTTATGCAATACTTATATTTAGAGACCAGAGTAGGTGTACCTTTTAAGAACTTACATGGCTACCTAGGATTCCAGTCATGAGCAGTGATGTATAATGGCCTAGAACTAGTGCGGCAGGTCCAGGGGGTCCTTCCAAGCTTATAGTTGAGACAATGACCATGGGAAGGGAGGCGGCTGGGGCACTTCCCTAGGTTGGGCCTAGGGCAGCCCCAAAGCTACATCAACACTTCAAACATTGAGGTCAGTGCACTTATTCAGATTGAGTCATCCAGAAAATTGTTTACGGTTTTAGTTAATTTTGCAATCAAGACAAGCAGTAGGGTGACTAGATATCTCTATTTTCAGGGGTCAGTATGCCATGGGATATCAACAGAACCCTTCTTAAAGATGGATTATATATCAGAAATTACTTTAACCCTTTTAGTGTGTGCCAAATGTGCACAGACCAAGACAATGTTCTAGTAAAGAAGGCTGGGAGCAACCCAACTTATTAAGGCCCCTGTCAGGAACCCGATACAAACTTGACGGGAACATGGGGGAGATTGGAATGTCAGGGACCAGATCCTCCTGTTGGCGACATGGTGGGTGAAAGATCTTCCATGTTCCGGGTTACTGGTTTAAGTCATGTAGTTTCTGACAATCTCTTCCACTTTCTTGTCAACTGAATGGCAGCCATCTTCTTCAAAGTGGGAAGCCTCATGTACAGAATTGACCACAATGGCGTCCTCTATATTGAAGAGAATTGTGTAGTTCGATCAGCAGTGTTCACAATAATAAAAAGACAGGTATTCAGCATTGGAGCAAGAAGCCTCACATGAGTCCTTGCTACCATGGCAACAGGAAAAAAGGTTTTATTTTCATGTAACAGAAATATTATGATAGTATGGGGTTTTAAATATATGTGCGTAAGAGTTGTATTTCAGTTTCGATTCGCATCAGGGGAATCTGGAAACATTTTAATGGGTAGTTTAGCTTCTACTGGCTTTTTAGTTTATGACAAGACCAGCCAGTTGTGAGAAAATAAACTGAAAATTCACAATTTTTCCATGTCATTTTGTCTTGCAGAGGGAGAGCTCCAGACGATGATGACATCACATGCGTGAGGAATGATTTTGTTCCTTTTTTGGTCAGTGGGGCTGTCTTTGTAAATAATACAGTTCCGGCTGTTATTTTAGAAATCTTAACAGCGCTTCCTTCAGAATCCCTGTACACAGAATATGCAGAACTTCAACTGTGCAAACGTGGAATCTCAAGTATATATATAAAACATACATGCTTCTGTACATTGTAAATTCTTAGCATTAATTATATAGTAATGTGATTGCTTTTATGTTATTTTTCTGATTGTTAAAAAAGCCATTGCTATAAATAATTACTTTTTAAATTTTTTTTATATACTTTCACAAATTTTATCACAACAATAAAAAAAAAATGTAAAAAAGTGAAATTGATTAGCAACTAGAATTATTTTGTATCTTACATTTAAAAAACTTTATCCCATATTAGCTATGGATTGGTAAAATAGGTGCTAATCTGCGAGTCAGGCCCTCTCATCATCAGTGCCGGATGTCCATACAGTGCATCTATCAATTAGTCTTAAAATATGATCTTCATCTAAGTTACAATAATGAACAAACACAATTTGTTGTAACTAATGACCGTACCTGGCACTGCTTCTCGGGTTCTCCAGGTCAAGACCCGAATCCTTCGGGTCACAAGAGCGGGGTCTTGACATGCCCCTCCCTGCCCATTTTTCTTTAAATGGGGGTGTTTCCCACTGACATCGGCGGGAACGCCCCCGCCGTCAGTGGGAACTCCCACCGACGTCAATGTTCAGTTATGGCCGCGTCCCGCAAGGGAAGGCTCCGGGTAGCCGGAGGCCAAAAGTTTCCAGATATGCTAATGACACACAAATTATTGTATTGTTCTTGTCCAAATTGGCAGATGTAAGATGGTAAGTAACCATACTTTTAATTAGAATACCGACGTTGGAGTCACTTTATCTTGATACAATGCTACGTAGAGGCAAAATGTGACTCAGGCTAGCTTGTCAATGAGCCACTAGTGCCAGAGTCTATAGCCAAACACACCAACTTGAGTAGTATATCAAATTTTAAATAAGCTACAATAACAAGTAGCACAGTTGGAAGTAGATGTGGCATATTGGCAGGATCAGGTCCTTTTATAATTCTTAATTAATAATTATTAAGGGAAGAATGGACTTGATCCTGTTGATATAAGTCACATCTACTCCCAACTGTGCTACTTGTTACAGTGGCTTTTTTTTGACTCAGCGGCAGCTTGTCAGGAGTTCACATGGACTTGACTCTCACGTGATTAAACTTTTCTATCAACATTTCAGAAAAGGGCTTTTACTACAGGAGTCATTCAACTTTTCTGCATATCGCACAGGGACAAAATACTCTGATAAGCATTTCTTTGATGTGTTGGTAGGCTGTGGCTTTATCCGGTAAACTTATAATTGCAGTCAAAGCCCATTGTTTAAATGGTTTAACTTTTCAGTACAGCAGTCTATTTTTTAAAGAGTTAAAGAGTTAAAGAGTTACATATTAATTTAGGAAGAGAGGGAAAAACTTGATCTCCTTGCCTTCAGGCTGGGAAGGCTTGAAGCCTGAGGTCCTA
This sequence comes from Spea bombifrons, assembly GCF_027358695.1. Classification (NCBI taxonomy): domain Eukaryota; kingdom Metazoa; phylum Chordata; class Amphibia; order Anura; family Pelobatidae; genus Spea; species Spea bombifrons. Next base: position 15,690,252 of record NC_071087.1, on the reverse strand, counting down.
TGAAGCCCCCAGACAAACTCCGGGGTCTGGACATGTGGCACTTTTTTTATTTTGGAACGCTAGTGACATTTCACTTCTTTTCTCTGTCTTTTTGCCCTCACATTTTTATTTATTTTTATTTTCACACCTTATATGTAGTCACTTTATTTTTATTATTACATAAAAGAAAAATGGCCACGGTGAAGGCAGATACCCCCAAAAATTGCTTTTGTTGGGAGGGTGGGGAGCATTTGTTTGGGCCCCTGCTTCCCCTTTAAGACTCCAGTGGTTCCACTCCAGTGGTTCCAGGCCAAGAAGATTCAGCATTTTGGCTGCCCCCCTTTTGGGTTGTGCGACCCCAGATGATGAAGGCGATCTATTGTGGCCCTTAAAAGAGGTCAACATCCTGGAAGATGCATCTTTATTATTGCAAATGTACCACATCACATCCAGCATCTGAAGATGAAAATTCAGGCACTAAAGCAAATTTTCCAACAAAACATTTTAGATTTCCATTACTAGAATATGCAATTAAGATATAAATAATAATAATAGTTTCCCATGTTTACAATCATTTTTTTCTAAATCTATAAATAAAAAAACACTCATTTCACGGAGCTCGGTAATGCGTTCACAATAAGATTTAATCCACCAGATGGCGCCGGCAGGTGGGCTATAAACTGCCGATATATTATAGAAAACACACAGCGTAGAATATGATATTGAGGTCACAACTATGCAAGAGCCCTTTGAATTTAAATGAAGTACGATATTTGAATTTACAATAAAATTGATTTTATGGCACCTGGAAGAACTTGGTACAAAGTCAACTCTTCAGCCTGGTACAATGGGGCTGTAGAGTTCACTATAAGGGGCTCTAGTTCATGGAAATTTTCGATAGCCAGAGTGACAATTGGATCCACCTATACTATATGACCAACACTAAGTGGACACAGCTCCTGAGTTTAGGTGTTTCAGCAACACCCATTGCTAACAGGTGTATAAAATCAAGCACATAGACAGCCATCTCCATTGATAAACATTGGCAGCAGAATGGGTCATACTGAAGAGCTCAGTGACTTTAAACACGTCATAGGATGCCACCTTTGCCATAACCAGTTCAAGAAACTTATGCCCTGCTAGTTCTGCCCTGGTCCACTGTAAATTATATTATTGTGAAGTGGAACCGTTTAGAAATAACAACAGCTCATCGCTAAGATCAAGTGAGTACCTGTAAGAAAGAAAAAGCTTGGTCCTGGACCTGGCCTTGAGGTTGGATAGCTTGGAGCCCTGAGGTTTTTCAGAGCCTCCTGAGCTATGGTACAGCCAGGGCACGTGATCAGCACATATTTGGGCACGTATTTGGTTTGGTGACGTTAGCATATCACTTTTTATGTTTTTTGAACATGTTGATAAGCGCACTGATCACTCTGGACCCTTCAAGCACTTTTTATTTTTCAATGTTTTTTGTGTGATTTTTTAAAAGTTTTTCATTGACATTTTTATTTTATTAATACAAGGAACGTATTTGAGCACCAGAATTTGTATTGTACACTTAAAATGCCATGGTGGAACCAGGTTCCCTAGAAAGGTATCAGTTTTCTGGTGAGGGAGGAAATAGTTAGCCTTTGGGACGCCCCCTCCCTCTAATATGATTCCAGTGGTCCTTCCCCTTGCATAGTCCTCTGGAGAGAGAAGGAAAGGGCCCTCAGGGAGTGCGGTCTCACAGGAAAAGAAGAAGGGGACCTGGTGACCGCCTTGGCCTTTTGGCACTTTGGCACCTGGAACACTTTTTATTTTTCTTCACAGTGGAGCCACTGAACCTAATGGCTTCAATATAAAAAAAAATACTTGTCAACCATGAAGTGGTAGACCACATACACTCACAGACCTGGGCTGACGAGTGCTGAAGCAGCCACCTTGTAAGAATGGCCTGTTCCCTGTGTCATCACTCACTACAGAATTTCAAACTGCCTCTGGAAGCAACATCAGCACAAGTACTTTGCGTCTGGACTTTCATCAAATGGGTTTCCATGGAAGAGCTGTGATGACCGCGGCTTCATGGCCTGGACGTCTAATGAACAAATCTTGGTTTGGCAAATGCCAGAATAATGCTACCTACTCATAATGCACAGTGCCTACTGTAAAGTTTTGTGGGGGCAGGATAATGGTATCGGGGGCTATTTTTCAGGGTGTGGGTCCTTTAGTTCCAGTGACAAGTAAAGTTAAAGTTAACAGCATAAAAATACATTTTAGAAAGCTGTTGTATGCTTCCAACTTTGTGGCAGCATTTTTAGGAAGGCCCTCTCTTGTTCCACCATGATTGTGCACAAAGCAAGGATTTGGTGTGGAGGAACTTGAGTGCCCTCCACAGAACACTGACTTTGAACACATTTAGGATGAACTGGAATGCTGATTGCAAGGCAGGCCATCTCGCTCAACATCAGTCCCTGATCTCACAAACGCTCTTTTGGCGGAATGGGCACAAATTCCCAAACTCCAAAGTATTGTGGAGAACCTTCCCAGAAAAGCGGGGGCTATTATAGCCTCAAAAGGGTGACAAATCCATATTAATGTCCACAGTTTTGGAATGGGATGTACCACAAGTTCATATACAGTAGGTGTGATGGTCAGGTGCCCCCATTCGTTTGAACATATATTTTTCCAGCTGCTCGTGCATGTTTCAGATGATTTCCTAGAATTCTATAAAACCCCAAGAGCTAAGTGACCATCCAGTTCCAACTATTGAATTATTATCATTAAAGTAAAAACTGAAGTAAACTTGGGCCAGTAAGTATCATATTACTATCTCTTGATTTATACAGTGTCATCATATTCTGCGCTGCTGAGTGCCTAGATATGACATCATATTGCTCCGGCTGATGTCCCTATTTTCCTATTTGGACTGTTTGCTGGGTATGAGTAGATAGAAGATATCCATACACTATCCTCACATTTCAAACAGGAAGTGCTTATAGGACAAATCAAATAGACAGAATATTAACTCCTTGGCAACCATGTGTACTGGATAAAGAGAATATCAGTGCTAGGCAGATAGTATAAAATAGAATCGTATGTGATGGGATTGGGAATACATCAATACACTAACAAAAGTCTTCATACACGGGACCCTAAAGCCACAATTTAATAAAATTTCCAGAGTAAATAACACAAAATCTTTACTTTTCCTCTCACTGATTTCTGCGCCTAGAAAGTTTTGTCCGCTGAAGTGACTACAAATCCAGGAGAGTGTTTTATCTCTGGATAAGTAAAAATTAAATAGTTCACACACACCAGCACAGGCTCTGCCACACCGACACCCAAACACACACACACCAGGACAAGCTCTGCCACACCAACACCCAAACACACACCCCAGGACAGGCTCTGTCACACCGACACCCAAACACACACCCCAGGAAAGGCTCTGCCACACCGACATCCAAACACACACACCCCAGGACAGGCTCTGCCACACCGACACCCAAACACACACCCCAGCACAGACTCTGCCACACCGACACCCAAACACACATCCCAGGAAAGGCTCTGCCACAACGACACCCAAACACGCACAAACCAGGACAGGCTCTGCCACACCGACACCCAGACACACACCAGTACAGGATCTGCCACACCGATACCCAAACATACACACACCAGGACAGGCTCTGCCACACAGACACCCAAACACACACACACACAAACCGGGACAGGCTCTGCCACACTGACGCCCAAACACATACACACACACATCAGGCCAGGTTCTGCCACACCAACACCCAAACACACACACCAGCACACGCTCTGCCACACAAACACCCAAACACACATACACACACACACCAGGACAGGCTCTGCCACACCAACACCCAAACACACACACCAGGACAGGCTCTGCCACACCGACACACACACACCCCAGGACAGGCTCTGCCACACCGACACCAAAACACACACCATAAGACAGGCTCTGCTACATCAACACCCAAACACACACCAGGACAGGATCAGCCACACTCCTTAAAAGATACTCATTCATTTACTCATTCATTCACTGAATGTAACATACTCATTCATACAGCCTCCCCCACCCCCTATACCTTAACTGCAGATGTCTGTGCTGCTCACAGACTTCTGTACGGGCCTGCAGCTTCCTTCTGTGTTCCTTGCATTCTGTGCGAGCAACTTCTGTTTTACCGCCCAGGTGAAGCAGACACGCAGCAGGGTCATGTGACATACGTGGCATGACTCCACTGGATTCCTGCATCCCCTTGGCGGTTGAAGAGACATTGCTTGCACAGCGCGGCCACCACAGTTGCTGCGGGCTCAAAGGGTAGATGCCTCTTTTGCCCTGCGTTAAAGACGGCCCTGCCGGCCACTGACTGGGCCTATTTTCAGGTAGGGGCACCATGACAACCAATGAAAACTTGCTGGTTTTGACAATTTACATATAGCTGGCAACACAAAAATTAAGTGTTATCTAACAGCCAATATCCTAACTCTAGGGATTGAGACATAAAATAGGTGAAGATGGGTTGTTTATCCACATATTTTGAGTGGACCCACATGTTAAATCTAGTAACATTTAGCATAGCTCCTTTGCGTGCATGGGAGGTGGTACGTATGCTTTGTAATATAGTTCCTTTTATTTCTAGGAATTATACTTCTCGTGAAACAGGATATTCTAATAGCTGTGAGTGGGAGGAAAAAGTAAAGAATGGCAGGCAATTCTTCATCAGGTTTTAACATGAACAAAAAACCCCACAAACATTACTTCTAATGTCTATATATACCATTACTGCTAATGTCTATATATAGCATTCCATATACACCGGAATATACACCGATATATATATATATATATATATATATATATATTGCATTGAACAAACATGCACTTATTACACAAAAATAAGAAATTTTTTAACATAACATTTTTTTTGTAACATAAACTCTTTTAACATGTACCACTGAGATTTTCTGGCTTTGTGACCCTCCACAAAGGTTACCTATGCCCACTGTACCCCATATGCTAGCAAAACCTGTTCTTCTGCATATTCTGAATGTCGGATGTTTTATGTTATGGAGAAGTGTTACGAGGATGAACTTAACAACACACAAAAAAAGGAAGGAATTCCTAACAACAGCCACAATAGAGGTAAGAGGAAATACAACAATGCAGGTTGTCAAGTACCACATCAACAGATACTCTCCCTGAATAGCTGCTTTGATTATAGCTGTGAACAAAGTGATCTGGAGCGCTGGCCTACATCCAGTGGAGGTGTGGCGAGGAGTCGTGCATGGGACCAAAAATTCAACAGGTTGTGTCGTAACCTTTTCTGATGACATATAGGTGTGTCTTCGACACTTTATAAATACCTTTAGTTTACAAGTAGTAACACATGTGATTAAACACGCTGCACTGGAAGAGATCAGAGGGAATCCCAATACATAAAATTCATTGTAACAAGGTAGGCGTTCTTACTTCCTTTTCAACTAATTTTGTACAAAGTTCCAAATATTACATTTTGGATTTATTTATAAAACAGAAGTATATTTTTTTGTAAATTTTATTTTTAATTCTTAAATGTCTAATGCATTTTTTGAGACACAGTAAAGGATATTCTGGATAAGTTACATATATGAGTTATAATTCTGGATAATTGACATGAAATTGTCCACCAATGAAATGTATTGATGTCCATGTTTTTCATGGTTCTATTCCAGTTGCAGAAATAAAAGCAACGAAGATGAAGTTGAAGTGTGTAGCATACTTGAGCGTGGTAGCTCTGCTTTTGTGCCAAATGCTTTTGGTGGAGGGCAACAAAGAAACAGAAGGAAAAAGAGAGAAGGATGGAACTGGAAAACAAAGACAGAAAGGTGCAGCTAAAGAAGGAAAACAAGCTAGAACTAGCCCAGATAATAAGGACAGCAAATCTAAAGGACAAAAAGGCTCGCTTCAAGGCAAGTTTGTGAGCAAAGAAAAAGCAGACTGCATTTGGTCAGTAACCGGTACGGAGACGGTGCATTTAAATGTACAGTGCACTAAAGGAGAATCTACATTTTCATGCACATTTGCTGGAAACCCATCATCTTGCCCTAAATATGCTGAAAATCAAAAATCCTATTGGAAGCAGATTGCTAGAGCTTTAAGAAAGCAGAAGAACATTTGCCAGGATCCTAAAGCTGTTCTGAAATCCAAAGACTGTAAGAAAGGACCACAGGAGGCACACATGCGTTACATCATCTCCAGTATGATTGTCCCCGAGGATAAAGGCAACAGTCAGAGAGATGTAAACCCACCAAAACCAGGCACTGTGACTGAAGCCAAGAAAGAATGTTTAGAGGACGAAGACACAGCTGAAAAGAAAAGAATAGCCGAGGAGTACTGCGGGTCATCCTGGAGCTCCTTGTGCAACTTCTTCCTCTCTATGGTGCAGAGTAAAAGTTGCTAAGAACTTTATTTTGTAAAATGCAAAATTACAAAATGTGGTTATATATAAAGATGCTTTTGGCTTTTGTAATGCTTTATTTAAATTTTGATTCAAAAAAGGATAAATATGGTTACGTGTTACCAGTGTGATGTTCTAACATTCCACTATTTACAATGATGGCCATTTTAGTCTTGAGTTGGGATTTGTTCCTGGCTGTAAATTTTCAGTACTGTGTACTACCCCTAAACATTTGTATTTTCTTCTTTTTTTTCATCGAATAAATGTGCTTAAAGGATTGAATATTTTGGTTTATGCTTTTACTTGTGTAATTTCTTATCATGGGGAACCAAATTATTATGAACAATGGTCTGCCATAGCCTAGTCTCATAGGACTAACACTCAAGCACTGAAGTAAGCATCCAATATCCACTTTGTTCCTGCACTTCTTTGGGTTGACCCATACTTCTTTTGTTGCATTCATCAGGTGATTAATCCTTTGTAAATTATGCTGTAATTCTAGAGTCAGATTGGTAAAATTATCCTGGAAGACTTTTCCCATACATATACCAGCCCAACATAGTCACAACGACTGAATTCCCCTTTTCCATTGAAGCTTTTAGAAAAAAAACTCATATAAATAGATAAGACTGTACAATCTAAATGACAACTATCCGAAATACACTGATTGTGGTCATCAATAAAACTACATATTTCCATTTGCTCTTCACATCAGTCTGGAACTACCTGCAGGTGCTTTCATTTATTTTTTTATTTTTTTGGTGCTACCTCTGACTTCAACCAAGGGAAGAATATCAGGTATAAAGAGAAGAAGATCAGGAAATCCCTATGTAAAAAGAAACATTTTGGTGTAAATGAATTCACTTCTTACGTAGTAGATTGAATAATTACTACAGATAATTATCTCCCCACTGTTTGGGATGTGCTTATACTGCACTGAAAAACCTTTAATTTAACTGCAGATGAGAACTATCCAGCTCATCTAGTCTGCCCGTGTTCCCTGATGTAAAGACCTAGACCTTAATCAGTCATGGATATTTAAATTCCCCACCAATGTACTGCATTAGTAATGTGGAAAGATAACCATTTCTGGAGGTTATTATTATTAGTATCTTTTATTTATATAGAATTAACAATTTCCGCAGCGCTTCTTACAATAAATATAAAATGTACGATAAAACTAGAATTGACAGAACTGAGACAAATCGAAAAATAAGGTAAACAAAGCCCGGCTCACAAGCTTACAATCTACAGAACATAGTTTATTTCACATATACAGGGCTGTCTATCTTAAATCTCAGGCCTCTTGGCTGCCCTCCTCTCATGGTTGACCCACCTAGATAATTGAGTTAAGGGCGTCTGATAAGAACACCGTATGAAAAAGATATCAGTTTCTTCCCTCCCAAGGAATTAACCCATAGAGGTAAGATCAGGTGAAACAAAATACAATATACAAAATATAATCTGGGATACTATTCTGTGACCTAAAGAAATGCTCTTCTACAAATACATTCCAAATGATTAACCACAAAACAACCAACCCCTCCCCCCCCCAGTGTGGTCCATCTGTGTATTTTTCTATATGTGTATATAAAATGACCTATATATTAATAACATTTTCCCTGCCATGAAAATACACTTCATTTCTCATATAGTACCGATCTCTGTCACACAGTATGGCTGCTGGTGACGTAAAACAATTTAGCTCCTCTGGCAGGGGGACTGAAATCCATGCCTTGTGTTGTGTGTACATTGGGTTAGGGTCGCAGAGCCCCTTGTATCATCAGCATGGGATAGACATATGGTTCCTGAATCTAAGATGAGACCAAGGACTGATTAACGTCTGAGTCTTTAGAGCAGGGAAAGTGGGCAGACTAGATGGGTGGATGGTTATTTTTGGATGTACATTAACAATAAAGCCAAAATAGGCTTTAGTAAAGTGCCAAAGCACATTGACCAGCGAAGACTTAGTAGAAGCAAAGTATATAATGTACCATCCACGGCTTTATAGCTGTTACCTGTGACCCATGACCCAGAACATGTCTGTGATGAGTTATATCTACAAATAGTTTATGGGCAATACTTATACCCACGCTGTGGGGTTTTGATGACAGGACATAAAATGAAGGTACTCAACCTTTACTGCAAACAATTACTATATTTGGCCATGAAATACTCACTTAAAGTTAGAAAAACAACACGTTTTGTACAGTGATGGAAAATGTCTGACAATTGTGATATTATTAATTGGACACAATTAACCTTTTAATTCCTAGATAGCGGGGCAAGATATTGGAAGTGTTTTTGCCAATTATTGGAGTTGTGAGATCCTTGGCATATGAAAATCACTCCCTGACAGTTTTCTTATACATTGTAATCTTAAAATCCAATTGCCATTTATGCCTTTGGGTTAAGAATAAAAAATAAGGAACCAACATATTAAAAGACCTGTTTGAATCTTACTTTGTAATGTCATTTATCTTGCATTTCAATAGTCATCTCCATCAGAATGTTTGTTATGGTGGGTTACTCAACCCACAGTGCGACCGAGGCATCCATCAGGTGCCGGATTCACTGTGGTGCGTATAATTTCACCATGTGATAGGGACTAAAGAGCCAAAAAAGTATCATGCTTTATAAATGAAATTATTTTACACCTTTTGGTAACTCAATCCCATAATATGATGTGCGTTCTATTTTTATTTATTTGCTGATGGTTCTAAGCTCAGGATGCCAACCCTCAGCAGTGATGTATTCTGTGCCTATGTTGGCGCAGTTCTCCACGGGAAAAAAGGTGTCCCCTGACAAACACCAATAGTTAAATACATATATGACTATGACTATTAAAGGAGCTCAACGAATTCTTCTAAGAAGCTTAGTTCTAAACTAGTTTTGTAGTCTTGGGTAGCGCCAAAATATATGTGTAAATGTAAATCTAGGCAGATACTAAAACGAATCATAACTCTAGAGACATAAATGCAGATAAAAAATCCCCCAAAAGAAGAAATATCGTTTATACAGTGACTAAGAAGTAGCTTAAATTCAGATCAGATAACATTTTGTGACAATAGAGCCACTGTGGCTGTAGAAGATTTAAACTCGTAGATAAATTCTAGAAGGTTCTCCAGCGTGTAATTGAAAAGCAGGTTACCCCTCGGTGCGATATTTACTTGTATACACGGGATTGGTTATGAAGCACATAGATAAATGCCAATGTAAGAACGTCTTTTTTCTCTTTAGTTTCCACCATCAAAAACACAAAGACATGGGTTTCTGAAAGATTGAGCTATACAGATTTGTCTTTGTATTTATTTCCCTTTTCCTGGAGAATGTCACAATGTTATAACTGCAGATTTAACACCCAATGTAACTTCACTGCTTCATTCATACTTTTTCCTTAGCCTTGGGATATTTAGAGAGTTACTTTGCGTACAGTACAAAGACAATAATCGGTGAGCGTAACGCATCAATGGCTTCTGTTTGGTCGGCTTATGACTACATCCATCGGAATGTTTCACTATTATTTTATTTGATAATTGTTCTATTATACGGTTTGTACTTCTGCTCTATGAACATCACCTTGACATTTATTTAGTTCAGAAATACCACAAAGCTCAAGAAAAACTTTAAAAAAAAAACACATTATGTTTGAAGCAAAATAATTTATTAAATGAAGAATGTGCCTTCCTCGTGAACCATGCAATTACCATGGTTATTTACCATGTATTTATTCCTTTGTTGGATAATTCTGTATAATTCTCTTTAATGTACATAATTGCTGCAATATAGTTATGGAACAGGTATAACACAAATTATGTAAAGAAAGTTATTTTGGTTCTAAAAGTGGTCTTAGCACCATAGCAATGTATGAAAATGGTCCATTCAGCAGTCATATAATTTATCGGTTGTTATGGTGATAAGATCACTGGACCAATCAGGAAAGGAAGTCATGACTACTGGTCACTCAATGTCATTTGGTGGTCTGGTGGTTAATGCTGGAACATTTCATCAATGGAGGTTATGATGTTTGGGAACCATGTGATTCACCCTCTTTGGAGAACATCAGTGTGAAGAGCAGCCTGCTTCCAATAACCACTCTTCCAGTGTACCTGTAATGTTATTGTGCTTTGTCTCGTTGTGCTTGTTATGCTGCACCTTGGTTGTAGAAGAAGGTAGGTCTGCCTTAATGACTAGAGTAAAGTCCTACTAGCTGTTGATGACACCTCTCAGAATGAGAACGCATGGTTAATGGTTGTATCTGCATGTCGGGGGTCGTTATTGGTTTGGCATTAGATCCTGACCAATATGAAATGGATTGATAAAGCTGTGACTGGGGCCCCTTGGTGTCATGTCTTTATTGTGTGGAAGCAGCGGCTGGTTCAAAATAGGACAGACGTTTCTAGTGACTAAGGGCCTAAGCTTTCACAACCTTTGATTTCTAAATCACATGTATATAATCTGCATCATTAAATTGCTTAATGACCACTTTCTCTTGGAGGCCAATGTCGGTGTTGAACTGGCTTTCTGTTATGTTTCGATAAAGAAAACAAAATTGCTAGCAAAGAGTATCATTTATTTAAACACTGAGTTTTGTTCAGATTTTAATGACTTGACTGACTTGAATCCTGGGTTTACCTGCAGGGTATTTATGTAGCATTTCACCACTAAGTAATTACTAAGAGGAAATTCCTCCAGTTATTCACTTTTACTAACTTACCAAAACATGACACATGGCTGTGTATGTATGTACATGTATGCTACTGTGCTTTTTTTCTGATCCCTGCTCGCATCCAGGGATAAAGAGTCTGTGAAGCATCCCCTACTATAAAGACCACTACCTCCAGTAAAACGTGCAAACTGAAAAATAAAGGCACAGAGGGGTAAAAGCAACATAAGTCTGTATAATTATCAAATGTTTATGTATATAATATATATATATATATATATATAGATTTTGTGCCTATGAAATGGCATGATTATTTTCTTCTTCTCTTTCATCATCCTTGGGTCTCCCTCTTCTTTAGTTTTTTTTCCTTTCTCTCCATACAAGAATATCCAATAGCTTCTCCACCCCCCCCCTTACAACACTATCCGGCAGCCCCTAACACCATGCACACACACATTATGGGGCACACTCTCACCTCCCTCCCCTGTGGTGTATTCTGGTCAGAAGTTACAGGTAAAGGGAGGGCAACCTCTCTGTCGCATAACAGGGAGCCAATCACTCTTTCCTTATAGCTCCTCTGTTCAATGGACCAATAAAAAGAAAGATTGTTGAGCTCCCTAGCCAGCTGCTAACAATATGCTGGACAATGCCTCCATAGTAAATTTACACCCGGTGCACCCTTAGGACGTCATATTCAGGGGCTAGGCAGGAAGGCCGGTAATGCACAGGGGTGAAATCCCAGGAACCAAGAGTATTAAAAGGCTCAAATTAGCACCTGGGGAAAAGCCCCCCCCCAACCTCAGAATCAACATGTGGCACCCAAACATCTTGTCTGTGCCATCTTTGCCTCAAGCAGCTCATCTGCGCGGTCTTGGCCTACAAGCAGCTGCAGCTTCTCTGGTTCTTTGAACCAAACAGCCTTGAGTACCATCTTTGTTCCCAAACAGCCTACCTGTTCCATCTTTTGCCCCCTTCCCACAAATAGTCTGCCTGTGCCATTTCTGCCCCCCCCTGCTTTCTGGATTCTCCTGGGCGGTAAAGGAATGGTTGCTTGCACAGCATGCAAGCATTACACAGCATGCAAGCGTGGCTGCGGACAATTGGTCGCACGTGTCCTCTAAAGTGGCGGGCCCAGTAGTAGTTGAAAGAAAAAAAGAAAACATTTGTCTTAATAGTCTTCTTACGTATTATTTTATATATGAGATAAACTGTAAACAGGACATAACAGGCAAGGCATCAAAAGACAATTCTGACAGAAACACACACATGCACAAATACACACATGCACACACATACACCACACACATGCACAAATACACACATGCACGCACAAACACCACACACATGCACAAATACACATGCACACATATACACCACACACATGCACAAATACACACATGCACGCACAAACACCACACACATGCACAAATACACACATGCACGCACATACACCACACACATACACTTTCACAAACACACACATGCACAAACACACGCACCCACCACACCCCTCTAAAAATAGAATAACTGAAAAAGCCCAGACTGCATTTTTCCGGTCAGACTGACGGGCTGCCCGCGCGGGGGTCTCACTCCTTGCCTGTCCCGAGCAGCATCCTGCCGGCTGTATGTAGGTTACGCGGGCTGCCGTGTGTCAGTGACTCGCCCAGACAGGTCTCCGAGCAGCCCCGCCACCCGGCGACTGCGGCCGCACCCTCATTCCACGGACACGTCACGCCGCTGTGAGTCACCCTCCCGTCCTCGCCCTCCCACGGGCTCCCACCCCACCGAACGCCTGACTATCGCCCCAGCCCGGGCAGCCAATCACCTGGCAAGACGTGCAGTCGGATGTTGCCCTTCTCACTCCTTCTTGCCCCGGGGCTTTTCTCACTTCCTGGTTGTAATTGGTATTATGTGACTGCCAGGTGTAGCCCCAGGCGGTGCCCGGCCCTGTTACCCGCACCTGTGCCAACTGCACCTGTGCCAGGGATCTTATGGACCGGCTACTGGAATGCCAGGCGTGGGAGAGCCTGCTGTGTCCCCACTATATTATATATCATATATATCTATCTATATATCTATCTATGTATTTATGTGTGTGTATGTATATACATGTGTCAATGTCTATGTATATCTATCTATCTATCTATCTATTTATCTATCTATATATATCTCTATATATATATGTGTGTGTTATGTAAATATGTATATATATATGTGTGTGTATATATATATATATATTTGTCTATATGTATATCTATATTATAAATATATATCTATGTATGTGTGTGTGTATATATATTTATATATATTATTATTATATACTTTTATTTATTTAGCGCCACCAATTTACGCAGCACTTTTTACATATATTAAAGGGATATGACAAGACGAGAATTGACAGACTAAGACAAACCGATACATTAGGTGGAGAGAGCCCTGCTCGTACTGTATATGTGTGTATCTATCTATCGATCTATCAGGGATTATTGTTGTGGGAGTTGATTATAAGCGATCAGCTGCTGCAGAACCTCGCTTATGCTTTTAGAAGTCACGTTAGTGTTGGATATGTTATAAATATCTATTCTTTAGAGAACATTAATCAATGAATGTCAGAAGCTTGGTAGATTTAGCGGTGTAACCCGTTGCTACATGCCTAGTCCACTTTTATAGGCTATGGGGAAATTCTCTTAAATAGATATGCCTAGTACTATATAATAACGTCAGTAATGTTCTACACTTATCCACTCCCTTCTGTGGCATAAAAAGCAGTACAAGCGATGATAATGTATTTCCAATCCCATCAACCGCAGCCGGACAGATACCTCCCAAGTGTACCGATTTACTACAGGCAGTCCCAGTAGAGGACCCAAACCAGTGGCGGAACTACAGGGGTCGCGACTGCGACCGGGCCCTGGAGTTCTGCCAGTCAGGGGGGCCCAAGGGGTGCCGAGCGGTTGCTGAAAACGACTGCTCGGCAACTCTTGGGCCCCCCTGACTGACAGAAATCCAGGATGCCTCTGCTCCCCACCGCTGCTGCTGCTGCCGCCGCCGCCGTTGGCGCTGCTGCCGCCGCGCTGCCCAGAGTGCAGTGTTGGGAGCGTGAGGCGTTTGTCTCGGGTGCCGGCGCTTCACGCTGAACGACGGCATATGACGTCATATGCCGGCGCTCAGCAGTGAAGCGCCAGCACCCGAGACAAACGCCTGACGCTCCCAACACAGGAGTTGACGGTAAGTGACCTACAAAGGGGGGGTAGGGAGGGAGTGGGTAGATCGTGGGGAGGGAGAGGGTAGATTGTGAGAAGGGGGGGTAGATCGAGAGAAGGGGGAGGGTAGATCTTGAGAAGTGGGGGTAGGGAGGGAGGGTAGATCTTGAGAAGGGGGGTAGGGAGGGAGAGGGTAGATCGTGAGAAGGGGGGTAGGGAGGGAGAGGGGAGATCGTGAGAAGGGGGGTGGGGAGGTAGAGGGGAGATAGTGAGAAAGGGATAGATGGGTTGGGGGGGCCCTTAACAGATTCTCGCACCGGGGCCCTGAGGTTTCTAGTTATGCCCCTGACCCAAACACCTCTGTATGTCTTTCTTCCCATGATGTGCCTGTCTTCTCTGAGCTCAGGATGTTTGCAGTGTATCAATGCATCACACCGCTTTATATTGCCAAAAGTCACAATAATATGTAACTAAACAGCAGAAAAAATTGTCTGTAAAGTAAATTATATAAATAAAATACACTCTTCTTCTTAATGTTTTACTTTATGAGCATGTCCAGAACAGGTGCTTGGAAAGCACTTAAGCTCTCAAACAGCATGGATGAGTACAGTTTGGTTTGAAGAGACAGTTTAATGTGTTCGGCAGCCTCACCAGTAAAGAATGCATAATAAAGTACTTTGTAAGTGTTTCAATATACGTTTGTTAAGCCAGTAAAAATAATCCTTAACCACTTACTTTTAGGAGAAGCTGCAGTTCTACAGCTGCAGCAAAAGCCCCCTTCAATGGTTCAGTTTTCATACAAGTTACATTATATTAGACCCTTGGAATACTCTTGAAGCCGGCACTGGGGCCAACTGGCAGTGAATATAGTATGTGGGCATAGGCAGCAGGAGATGGCCCAAACAGATCTTCTGCAAGCCTAGCAGCTCAGGAGTAGAGAAAGGCAATGGGGGAAATTTACAGACCCCCCCCCCATGCATATGCAATAGGGGCCTACATGAAAAAATATATGTGTGTATAATTACTGCCAAGGATGGGTATGGCATTTGTTAAGTTTCACTAAATCCCAAAATGATAGCTGCATGGTCCCTTTAATTATTTGTGGTCTCCGTGCGGGAAAACATGTGATATATGTGACTGATGTGGTATACTTACCACCAGTGAGCACCAGCGGGGGTCTAACAGTACCCCCTACACAATGCCCATGCAGGGAGAGTGCTTCCTCGCCAGTGATTGGCAAGTGGCGCAGAACATTGTTTGGGACACAGGTGTCTCTTTAAACCACATCTTAGAAACTACTTGGGACCTGGCCTTCTGAGTGTTGATGGTATCAACCAAGTTTTTTTTTTTAAAGTAGATATATTGTCCTTATTTGCATATAAATGGCATATTGACTATAAAGCTTTACACCGTTCATCCCTGTGGGAACATGTAAGAAGCCTGTTCACATAGAAACAATTCTTTACAGGAATTCTGACCTTGCCTTTTGTGTAGGAATTCCCTGAAAAATCCTACGAAATACAATATACTCTTGTAGTTTCTAATTAACACGGTGACTTGGAAAGTTTCATTTTTGCATTATCAGCTCAATATTTTGTGTGTTGCAATCCTGTATGTTCTTTCTGTATTCTGTATGTTTTAAAAAAAATATATTGCCTAACATCTAATCTGTGTCTGTAAGCTTTGTCTTTTTAAGGGTATTTGGGAGGTACGTCCATTCCTATAGTAGAGGATTTCAAATTGCATCCTCAGTGAGCAGAAAGAGGCTTCATCTGATTTGCATCAGCGGATCCTGAGCATGACCTTCGGGACGGGCACTCACACTAACACACACCCAGACTCACGCACCCAAACACTCACACTAACACACACCCAGACTCCTCTATATATACATACACATTCATGCCAAGCTTCTGCCTGTGTTTGAAGCAGCTCAAGATGAAGATCTTTGAGGTGAGAAAGAATCTGGTTAAGGTTCTACTGTGCCTTAAACACCAATCAAGTAAGCCCCCTCATGCTTGATTCACTACAGATAGTAAGAACCCTAGAAACTTTTCTGTATTAAAGGAAAATTCACATAATTCTTCCCTTAATGACATGATTGTTCTCACAAAAACAACCTTCATACTGTATATGCTTTAATACGAAAAGTGAAAATACTTAATAAGCTGTTAATTACATGGGAGTGCCGCTGATCTAACTATAGATAACATTGATACCCCTGGAATGGGGGGGGGGGGTTGAAAAGGAGTGTCACAACCTTAGGAAAGGGAATGAATTGGATAATGCTGATCCTGCCGCAGTCATAATGTGCACTTTTAACTAACCAAAAATCACAGGCTATGCTGGGACAGCGTCAGGTTCACCTTCAACGTTGTGTATCAGCAAAGGATTCTTGGAATGAAGGAGGTAAGTTCCTCCGCTTAACCCAAGGTAAGACGGTTCTGCTGATCAGCATTGACACTATACTATTAATTTAAAGAGACACTTTAGCCATTATGTGCATTTTATTGCATATTATAGCATTTGTGTGTGTCGACAATCATTCTTTGGGAGTCTAACGAGACCCCTCAGAAAGCATACAACATACATAGAAACATAGTTTAAGACAGAGGATAAAAATAATTTGGGCCATCTAGTCTGCCCATATTTCCTGATGTAGAGACTCAGATCTTAATCAGTCCTTGGTCTTGTCTTAGATTCTGGATAGCCCTATGCATAGATGCTCCAACTCCCTCAATGTGTTAGTCCTAATATGATGGCAGGCTGTTCCATTTATCTACCACCCAACAGAATGTTGCAGAATCTACCACCCAACCAAATAGTCTCTAAAATGCTTGGACCATAGAGAGGAGACACTGGAGATGCCCCTTCTCCATAAGTATTATTAATGCCTACATTATAATATTATATTATTGTTATGCATTATTCTTTGGTGAGGCTGCATGGGACATTAATCTGTCCGTTGTATTGTAGTGGCCATATTTCCACTGTTTCATCATATGGGAGAAGCAACTCAGGCCAGACTCAGGCCAGATTTCCCATTGGGTAAACTAGGCATGTGCTCCTTTCTTCATGGGTGCTTACTACTCATCCTCAGGGACAGGGCCACATGCTTGGCAATACTGCCCCAGCAGGCGATGGGGTATCTAACTAATGGCTAAATACAAGCGACTGTGCGCTACATGAGTATAAAAATGTAACATGTGACTATGCGTATCCAGCCATAGGTATCATTAAATGTAATTATCCCCAGTCTTTAAAATGTTATATATTTATGTATATATACACGTACACATTCATACATACGCACATAAACTTGCGGCAAATACATATTACATGGGCGCCTGTCACCGCAATAATGATAAAGACAGAAAGAAGAGCACTTACACAACATTTTTATGTAATGTTTATGGTTATAGAGATGAACACCTTAGCCTGAGGATACACAGACATACTATATTACGGTATTATAATTTCAATTTCCTGCTAATATTATCAGTCATAGATGAAATCATGTTTTATGTCTCCCCCTAGTGGAACGAATAGGAACAGTATTCTATAAGCGATGTATGCATTACAGATAAAAAAATAAATCACGCTTCAATTGTGCATTTAAATAAATGTATTATATTTCCCTGCATTTTAGCAGCAACAAAAGTGTTTTTTTATAATATAAAATTAAATGAAAAATGCAATTCATTGCTGGAGGTATATATTCAGTTGTCTAGTATAATGGGGTCCCTGATTGTAAAAACATTATGTTTAAAAGAGTTAGGATACGAGTGAGATAATAAGGGCGGTGAAAGGCGGGAGAGGCTAGTTAGTAGGGATTTGCAATAAACGAGATGGGATCCACAAAGGAAGTAAATTAGTGTTTGAGTAGCTTCATGTTATAGTACTTTGTTATAGCAATATTCATATATTGAACCAATGCTAAATGTGAGAGTAGAGTAGGATTCATTAATAAAGGCTGTGTTAACCGTGATATCATTTGTGAGGTCTTTAAAGGTTCTTCTCAATTTCTGTTCTGGGATGTGCACTAAGAAGGGAAGGCTTATCCGGTGAGGTAGGGACACCTTATGTTGTATGTCTGCTATGTATAATTTAATAGTTTTAGGGGGAAGTTTGAGATTTAGTGTCGTAGAAGGTGGAAAAAGGTATAACTGAATGTATGGAGAAAGATTTTTTTTTTATTAATTTCACTTAAACCCCCTCCCTGTACATGAAACGAGCAGAAAACGAGCCGCCCACCTTCCTGCACATAAAACGAGTAGAGCTGATGAGCAGCTCTGTCTAAACGATCCCTTCTTCCTCCACCCTTGCACATGAACCAAGTAGAAAACGAGCCCCCCTCCCTCCTTCTGCATATGAAACGAGTAGAGCTGCTGAGCAGCTCTGTCTAAACAAGACCCACTCCCTTCCTGCACAGCTGCTGCCCATGCCCATAAAAGAAAATGAAAGTGATTACCCAGTCTGAAGATGGAGGAGGGAGAGGGTAGATGCTGAGTGAGTGATACTACTTGTTCTGTCCTGTCTACCCATTGTACAGCGCTACGTAATATGATGGTGCTATATAAAACACTAAATAATGATAATAATACTTGCCATATATTAAAGGTCAGCACTTTACATGTGCTGTGAGCAACATATGGAAATGATCTTCATCCTTGACACAAAATACCCAAGGGTTTGAATGTTACATTTCAAATCGATTTAACTAGAGGCCCAGTCCAGATAAACAGGTGGCTCTCAATAGCCTTAACTACATGACATCACCATCTAGAGCAGGGGTGGGCAATTAATTTTCCCATGGGGCCACATGAGAAATTGGAATGGTTTTAGAGGGCCAGACCTCTACAAACTACAAACTCCGAAGCCTTGTCCATTTTGTTAACTTATGTGCTGTTTAATAAAGTTATTCAAGCCTACGTCATTGGTAGAGGTGCTTGAATAAGTAAGGCCTGAATAACTATTAGCACAGCACAGAAGTGAACAAAATGAACAAGGCTTCGGAGTGCATACCGTATTTTTCGCTCTATAAGACGCACCTGCTGATAAGACGCACCTAGATTTTAGAGGAGAAAAAAAAGGAAAAAATATTTTGAGCTAAAAAATGGGCTAAAATATTTATTACAATAACTGAATAAGCTATGAACACAGTAAGACACACGCAGTAAGACACACACAGACACAGTAAGACACACACAGACACAGTAAGACACACACAGACACAGTGAGACACACACAGACACAGTAAGACACACACAGACACAGTAAGACACACACAGACACAGTAAGACACACACAGACACAGTAAGATACACACAGACACAGTGAGATACACACAGACACAGTGAGACACACACAGACACAGTAAGATACACACAGACACAGTGAGACACACACAGACACAGTAAGACACACACAGACACAGTAAGACACACACAGACACAGTGAGACACACACAGACACAGTAAGACACACACAGACACAGTGAGACACACACAGACACAGTAAGACACACACAGACACAGTAAGACACACACAGACACAGTGAGACACACACAGACACAGTAAGACACACACAGACACAGTAAGACACACACAGACACAGTGAGACACACACAGACACAGTAAGATACACACAGACACAGTAAGACACACACAGACACAGTAAGACACACACAGACACAGTGAGACACACACAGACACAGTAAGACACACACAGACACAGTAAGACACACACAGACACAGTGAGACACACACAGACACAGTAAGACACACACAGACACAGTAAGACACACACAGACACAGTGAGACACACACAGACACAGTAAGACACACACAGACACAGTAAGACACACACAGACACAGTGAGACACACACAGACACAGTAAGATACACACACACACAGTAAGACACACACACACAAACACAGTAAGACACACACACACAGTAAGACCTCCCTCCCTAACCCCCCTTCTCAGTATCTCCCCTCTAACTCCCTAACCCCCCCTTCTCAGTATCTCCCCTCTAACTCCCTAACCCCCCCTTCTCAGGATCTCCCCCCCCGCCCCGGTCACTTACCTTAAACTCCTGTGTTGGAAGCGTGAGGCGTTTGTCTCGGGTGCCGGCGCTTCACTGCTGATCGCCGGCGTCTGACGTCATATGCCGGCGCCCAGCGTAAAGCGCCGGCACCCGAGACAAACGCTTCCAACACAGGAGTTTAAGGTAAGTGACCGGGGCGGGGGGGGACACCGGACTCATTGGTGAGTCACCAGGACACTCTTTGCGGGCCGGTCCGAGCTATTCAGCGGGCCGGATGTGGCCCGCGGGCCGTGCTTTGCCCAGGTCTGATCTAGAGAGATCCAAACCTCACAGTATGTTACAACTCGCTATGGGAGCCATTATATAAAGCATTGTGAGAAAATAACTCTAAGCCGCTTCCTCATAGGATGAATAAACCTAAGAATTCAATCAAGCCAGGATGTTAAACAAACCTAACTGCGCACATGTAGATCCAGCTCGCGGATCAACTTTTTCTTACTAAACTATCATTTAAGGCTTGTTAAGAATATAGAAAAAGGCTTATCAGACTTCCCATTCGCCTTGAAGATTAAGGCGCCCTATTACCGTCCCACCATAAAATCATGGAGGCTCAATGAATCATACGAGATAATGTCATTTCAAGCCTGAGGCTCACCTAAAGAATTACTTTAACCCCTTCATGACAGTGGTTGGTCTTATTTTTTTATACCCTTCGTGACAATGGTTGTTGTAACCAGGGCCGGCCTTAGGGGTGTGCGACCTGTGCGGCCGCACAGGGCGCCATGGTAGCAGGGGCGCCTGCCCGGGACTTAAATTAAAACATCGGGGTTTTTTCTTTAGATACCATTATTTTGAGCATATCCTCTAATTTACTATAAAATATGGTGAAAAAAACACCTTTTCCTTACTTTTATTTGAAAAATCTTTTACTCATCCACAAAAGCTAATTTTGCAAAAAAACATAAAAAGGGAAAATAGTAGAATTTATTTAGCAGGTTTTTTCGTTTTTTTGCAAGATACGTGACAATAAGTACAAGTAGCATATTGCTATTTCATCATTCTGCCCCCATGTGCCATTTGGGACCCGTTTGTTGGTTGACACATTTTAAACCAGCCTTTGTGAAAGTTTGCAGTAGTATTTTTCTACTTTAGGTATATGTTAACTGTCAAACAACACCCCACTATGCAACTCCTCCTGAGTACAGTGATACCACCCATGCATAGGTTTGCCTAGTTGCTTGGGGCTAAAGGGCCACATTTGGGAGGTGTGCATTTTTCAGTGTTGAACTTTGACATTTGGTGATCTTGTTCCCATGCCCTATTTTGGGACATCTTTGAGCCTGGCCAATTCATTTTACCCCACCAAACCATATATTTTTTAAAACTAGACACCACAGGGTATATCAAATGCTGGTATTTTAACTCTTTCCATGCATACATTATTACTCTCAGCTTTCTTCAAAATTTTACCAATTGTATTCAGGTATAAATTTAAATATATTGGTATAGGTCACTGTCAAAGAACACTCCAGTATGTATTCAGCGATGCTACACATGCATAGGCTTGCCTAGTTGTTTAGGAGCCAAAGGGCCACATGTGGGTGGTGCACATTTTTCAACGTAGAACTTTAACATGTGGTGATCCTGAGCCCATGCCCTACTTGGGAGATCTTTGAATGCGACCAATTGGATTTACCACACCATATATTTTTTTAAACTAGACACCCCAAGGTATTTCAAATGCAGGCATTTTAACCATTTCCTCGCATTAATCGTACCACCAGTCAATACATAGTACATGAGTGCCTACAGCCACAATATAGATAAACAGAGAGAAAAGAGCACTTACACAAATTCCACAAAACATTTTATGTAATGTTTATGGTTTTAGAAATCAGTGTTTCAGTCTGAGGATACACAGGCATACTATATTATTAAAAATTACATTTCCTGATCATCAGTGATTGATAAAATCATGTTTTCTGTCTCCCCCTAGTGGAATAACATGAATGCTGTGCTAATGGGCTAGCTTATGCATTACGAATAAAAAGAAAAAAAAAATCACAATACATTTGTAAATTTGAATAAATGTATGTATTAAATATTACTGCATTTTTATTGGCAGCAAATATTTTTTTATATATATATAAAATTAAATGAAAAACACAATTGATAGCTGGATGTATATAAGAACATTGAGTTAGTATACAGGAGATATAATAAAAACAATAAAGATTTAGTTTGCAGTCAATGATTGCAAAAAAAGAAGGTTATAATGCAGGAAAGCAGGAGTAGAAAGAAATTGGTAAGTTTAGATGATATGAAAGGTTACTCGGCAGGTTTTCACATTTAACCTTCATGTTACCCAAATTACTAAAAAGTGAAAAAAGTTATTTTTTGCCTAGGTACTGAGAAAGTATCATTAATATAATGTGTCTTTATCAGCAAGTTGATAACAATAATAAACTGGAGCCTATGAATGTTGCTTCCCTGCAGGTAAACACAAAACAATAAATACATTTTATAACCTTATAATATATTATTAGCATTAATTCGTTCAATTGAATCAAAGCACTTATTTCTTGGCATGGCAATGAATGTTGTCCAAGACTGCCCTTTTTTCACGAGAATTGTGAGGGTCTGAAAGTGTAAGACCACCTCATTAACAGTCAGCATGTGATGTTGTCCAATGGCGGGTCATCTTTAGTGTTCCTTTTCTTAATGGCATACTTTGCAGACAGGGGCGTCAGGGTTTTCTATACACTGCAGAAGCTTAACTGGCCTTTTGTCAAAAACAAAATACATTCTGTTATTACTAACCCAGCACTTACGTAATGATGAAAACACTTTTTCCTGAAATAGTAGGTTTTTAATAAAGGGTATTGTCTTAAAAACTGAAACTTCTGGTGGCAATGGTAAAATAAGGAAATAGCTAAAATGCTGTATGTAACTGTAAGGGTTGGTTCTGATTATTTGTCTATTGTTTAACCCCTTAATGACAAAGCCCGTACACGTACGGGTTCAAAATGCATTGTTTTCAATGGGTTTAATTGTCCTTAAGGGGTTAACAGCAACAGCTCAAACGAAGTCAATAAACACAGATTCCACTGTTACAACTAAACACTGCCATAGGAACATGCTATGCACATACTAGACTCCCCCTTGTGGCCATATCTGAATTTGCAGATAAATAGCTTCATCTTCATAGATAGTCTCTGCTATGAGAGCATACAGAAAATCTATTTATATCTTTACCATAAAGTAACTATATGCTAAGGAAGCCTGCCAGAACTTACCTATAATTTTCAACACAATTATATTCCAGCTTGTGTTTTTCAATGTGATGTTTCAATTCTAGTACTGATTCACTATTGCATGACGCCCTGAAATACAACACATAATTAGCTCTAATATTTACTTTACATTAAACATATGTCCTGAGTGTTCATCTTTTTCATGTCCTTTTGTCTAGATTTTTCACAACATGTTGTGTCTGTATTTTGTAGAACTGGGCTCACGAACAATATAACTCACACCAGCTAATGACTAAAGTTGTGGGAGGTGGGCTTCTTTAATAAGGTACACCATTCTTGCTTACTGGACCACCATTCTTGCTTACTGGATCCAATATATGTGTAATAGTGGGTAGCTGGCGTCTATCTACATGAATACTAATATAGGCATGGTTGAAACATTTATTATTCTTTGGCATCAGTGAGGTATTTTCTAGAGTGGGTGAGTCGCCCAAGCGTCTCGTAAAAAGTGTATTATTCTGCAAAAACTATGGATATGGACACCATGGACATGGCACCAAGAGAATAATAACTATTCTGAGCCAAATGAACCCAAGAAAAAAAGATGGATCCAGAATCCCTAGAACTGGGAGGTATTCTAGGAAGAGGCAAGATGATCTCCACTTTACATGAGAGATGCTCTTCATCCTTACATATAATAAGTATAACTCTATCCTATTATGTATCCTTTGGTTCAACAATGGAACAGTAACAGGCTTTTTTATCAATATGCATTCCGAGTCATTCCGTGCAATCTCTCTTACAGGAAATTATGTCATTTTCAAAAGCTACATTACAGGAAGTAAGAATGCAACACTTACCTCTCTGGACCATTAATATCACTTATAAGCCAGAGTCTTACTACAGATACCCTCTCTGGATGCATGTTGGGTACTTCAATAGTTCTGAAGATA